>NC_079416.1:8833343-9118343 GCF_026213295.1 Gadus chalcogrammus | reverse complement strand
ATGGAAAGAGGCCCCTGTGGCCCCCACGGGAGATGCATCTCTATCCTAGGAGTATTTAAAGCCGTGTGATGCTGGAGATAGGAGTACTTATTTGCTACTGTGTTAACGCAATTTGAATTTGCACTGGGTTACTTATTCGAGAACGGCAGGCTCAAGGATTAGGAACAAGAATCAAACTGGATGGCTTTCCTGAACACAGTGTCATTGTTTATTAATGTCTGACTCAAGTCCGCAATCGTTCACCCTCATCTTCTACGCAGAGGAAACTGTGAAATTACAAACTAGGTGGATGGGTGTGTCGGAGTACTTATTGCATTTGTGATAATAGAATACTTTAGCTTCACTAGCTTTGGCTCCTGTGATATTAATAATTTTTGTAATATTCTGCGGTTGGGGTGGAGGAATGGTGGGATGTGGGGAGGGGCGGTATCTAGGGTTTGGAAAGTGAACCGCAATGTGCAGCACTGTGAAATAATTAAGAAGACAACCAGAGTACCGCTGAAATGTAATAGGACTCCATGTTAACGTGTGCAAGTCCGCCGGCTCAGTCTGCCTCAGAGTGTAACGAGCATTCTCCGAGGGAGCGCTTTAAGGTAGACGTCGATGAGGTGCCAGTCAACAGGGAGATCATATTCTGGGACCACAGCTATTACAGGGCTACATGATTCCCAAACGTGTCAATCAACCTCTGGTCTATACTCATCACGAGTGCACCATGACATCAATCGGATATCCTTCTTTGTAGTGCGTGGATCCAAACGGGACATGAGTTCTGTCTGTGTGGAACGAAAGTCAAACGGTAGATGGTTTATCTATTAAAACTCGATTCATTTTCACTAGGGCCAATCTTTCACTCACAGATAGACAGCTCGTGGTGAGCCTTTGGGGCTTAAGGGTGGCACTCAGCGACCGAAACCGGTGCGCTGTTTTCATCGCTGGACGTTCATTTTGAAATTCGGCTTTTTAATTTGTGGACGTGATAGAAAACCTCTCACAGTGACATGTGAATGTTATTCGGTGTGTTGCTTGTCTATGTAATAACGATATAAGGGCTGCAATCGGCATTTGAACGGCAACTCCTGCTGCCAGCTGTGTTTTTCCCCCTATATTCATCAATATATGTACTTTGCAAACTTACGAACTATATGTGCATGGGAGTCTACAGACAGATTCGATCCACCCACTGGTACTAATCAATATGTTTCACAAATCATTGTGTAAATATTTGCTATCAAGAGATTTGACAGTGAGTCACTGTGTCTGATACTCACTCTCTAGCCTGTGCTTCCATTTTCTGCTCTGTTTTGTGCCGTTTGTCGACAAACATTAGCTATGTCCATCCAGCTCCATCACCTGCCAAACATTTTAAAAGCGCTTCATCGATTTTCGTGTTTGTTTTTCAGGGGTTAGGCGCTGCTTCTGTAGTGCTGTGTTTATTTTTCGAGATTTGGAAGTTTTAGATATGTTTTGAGATATTTAAGAGTGGTGTGGGATGTACTTTCAGCTTTCCAGTGAACAAATCAAGTATGCACCTTCACCCAAGTACTGCAAAAGAGTCCCTTTGTATCTTGAAAAGTACTGATATATAACACATTTATTTTATTAAATGTTCAGGTCCAGAAGAACGGCTTGAAAAACGTAAGCCCTTGAATCACCCTGAAGGAGATTTTACACGGCTACATTCACAATTAACATATCTTCACACATTCCCCTCTATAGGCACTTAACAATTCACCGCAAAACATAACTAACTTTCATGGTTATTCTGACAGCCATAACAACAGACCGCTGTATGCCGCGATTGACCAAGCTGAATCGGGTAATCATCAAAGCGGTGTTTAAAACCGGTTCATTGCAGTGAAGGAAGAATGTTTCAGGTAGAGCAGGTGTTCAATGCAGACATGTCAGAGCTCTCTCTCTCTCTCTTGAGTGTGTGTGGTGATGGCTTGCATTGAATGCATCACAGGTCTGCAGCCTCAGCCAGCCCCAGGGTCCAAGGGAGGCCAGGTGAGGCTGCTTCAACCAGCCATGAAATACACACACTCCACATCTCTATGATGATTGATGTAATTTCCTCTTGACAAGAAAGCTACGAGGAAAGGAGCATTAGTGGGTGTGGGGTAACCAGGAAATAGCCTGACCGGTAGGACAGAGTGTTGCATCTATAGTGCTCATCTACAATAATTTGCCATACACCATTTTCTTCGACCCTCCGGCGAAAAATGTTTGTCAATGTCCGTACCCAAGGATCTGGTGCCATGACATCCGAACAGATTAGTAAGTAAACTAATGTTTATTAAAGGAAATCACAACAACACTCATGTGCCTGCCTGGCTTCTCCCTGATGCAGTGTGATTGGTATGCACATATGAGAGGCTTATATATCTTATGTGAGGAGATTTCCCTGTGGACACCAACACACACACACACACACACACACACACACACACACACACACACACACACACACACACACACACACACACACACACACACACACACACACACACACACACACACACACACACACACACAAAGCAATAAACAGAGACGCAGAAACAGACAGGCACACAAATAAACTGCAAGACACAGACGGAGACGCAGACACACACACACACACACACACACACACACACACACACACGACCATACACACACACACACACACACACACACACACACACACACACACACACACACACACACACACACACACACACACACACACACACACACACACACACACTCACTCGCTCACTCAGACAGGCACACACCAACAGGAACAGAAACACACACACACACACACACACACACAAACTCAAAGACATACACACACACACACACAAACTCAAAGACACACAAACTCAAAAACACACAAACTCAAAGACACACACACACACACACACACACACACACACACACACACACACACACACACACACACACACACACACACACACACACACACACACACACACACACACACACACACACACACACACACAGTAAAAAGCGTGTTCATCTGCAGGTACACTGTGTGCGTCTGCTGGACGAGAACATGAGATAAGGGAGCTGCAGTGCGCTCCGTCTTAAATGGTGGTCCTGAGATCAATTAAGTGTGCAAGACGGTGCTCACTTGCCTTCTCCCCCCGCTGTACGCCCGGCGGAGCCGTTTTAAAACGGGCCAGCGGACCACCTTAATAAGCTGGGTCCGTCGGGGGAATACGTATGAAAAGGTGTTGCCGTTCATCATTCCCACATCCCGGACCTCCGCCACCTCATAAACGCGACGGGGGGCGCCAGCTCTCCCGTCTGCAATCAGAGCCAAGCCCCCCCGTCTCGGTATTATATTTGCCTACTTAGTGGATATAACTTGTGTTTCCACGTGCTGAAAGCGGAGACCAAGCTGGTTTACACACAGCAGGCAGGTGAACTGATCCCTGTGTGTGCGTGTGCGTGTGCGTGTGCGTGTGTGTGTGTATCCCTGGACTGTGTCAACACACACACACGCTCACAGTGCCCCCGCTGCGTCAGCTAACAAGCTCAGGGTGGTTGACTCTGTAAACAGAGCAGCCCTAAAAGGTCAATCAGGAGCCATGGTGCAAAAGCAGCATGAAGACATACGGAGGCGTCGGCTGAGCCCTACAAGGACACATTCTTCTCAATTTGAAGTCTGGGCTAGGGCCTTGAGTTTAATACGCATCTATTTCGATAACACTCTGACAGGGTCCTCAAAGTCCCTCGAAAGGTCATAGCCTTCCCTTGCCTGCTTTGAAACGTATATATTTCTTTCCAACCCAAGATGCTCCTGTGACATATCTGTATTACAGAGGCGATATCTGAAGTGTGATAATGCCGTGGCCGCTGTCCAGGGTGCTGAGATGGCATACTTGACTGTGAATCCTGTTCCCTGACAAGATTGAACTTTGGCTCAAATACACTCCATACACCAGGCTGCCTTCACCATGAGGTGTGAAGTCATATTGGTCAGTAAGTGGGCAGTGCTGGGCAATACCGGTCAGTTTCTGCAGCTTGGTGTCTGTGGATATTGTTTGCTCTGCTCGTGTGCAGTGCTGGAAGCCCTCTGTAGCACGGAGTGGTGTTTAACGTCTGTCCATAATGACAGATTAAAGACCATGCTCTCCATTGTCATGTCATCCAGTGTGTTTTGCTCGCGTTTTGTTTATCTGCCCGGTGGGAGGTGCCAGTGTTTTTTACTCAACGTACTTTGGCTTGCCTGAAAGATGAACAACTCCCAAAGACAACATGTCCTTGTTGGATATCCTCTCTCTGTTTCCAACAACATGTTGCAGACATTTTTTATGATACAGAGAGGTATATAACCTGCTGTAAACAAGTTGGGCTGTTTTATTGTATTATGTTCTGATTGATCATACGTACATCAGTTATTCCACGCTATGACATCTTTATATACGTAGCTAACCGAAAGCAGCACATAACACATTTAGCATAACACAGCCCGGGTTTTTACAGGGAGCCATTTATTCTCCAGTCTAATTAGGAGTTTTCTGGCAGAACATGATTTGAAAAAAACCAAACTGCATCCACAGTACTCGTGTTGCCGTTACATAATTTAGGAGCTCCTGCGCAGTGCTGTACCACATGGATTAGTGGATAAATGACTGGATAAAACCGCCACAAAATCGTCACACTGTTGTGACTTCACTGGTGGGACTTCCTAAGAGGAGATTCACCGACATTGCCATTAAACTAGCAAGTAGTAAACACTCATTTAGCAGCTGCTTGATGAATTAGGAGGAAGAAATTATTATATTGTGCAATAGAGTGGTTCAATGATGAACTGGGGGGGATGATTTGAATTTCCACGACACGTCAAACCTGCCGATGAACAACAGGGTAGATACAAAAGTAAAAGCCTGCTGTTTTATAGACTAGGATCACAATCTTTTGACAAGCAGAGTGACTGTATGGTCACTAGAAGTCTATGTGTACCTGTTGGTCTCGTACAATCCCAACCCCAAAGTCCACATTCCTGTCCCATTTACTAGCAAACACCAAAAACGATAATTTCATCATCTTTTTCTTTTTCATGAAGAGTGCCAAAAAATGAAGCTTAATGGACTTATGGCTATCGAGGTAGGATCAGTTTGTATCATTAAGAAAACAAGGGAAGAATGAAACAATGAGAGAGAGGAAGGCGAACATGGTGCATTAAGCAAATGCTAGGGGAGCAAGGAGGGGAACAAGGCTTTTTTCCAATTTGGAAGCTTGGGATCTTTTTGCTGCAAGGCTTATGATTCAGACCGTTGGGGGGGGGATACAGAGCACGCTGCCATAGCGCTCTGCGGCCATGGTGGAGGAGCAAGGGGGGATGGGGGGGGGGGGGTGAGGGCTCAGGCGGGGGGGAGATGGGGCTAACACAGGCTATCCGCCACAGTGTGTTAACAGAATATTTCACTGGCCAGTATCTGTTATATCAATGGGGTCGCTTTTATCTTGTGTGCCAGAAGCCAACCACGACAAGTGACACGGAGGTTGTTTCAGTCTCATCGCCCCCCCCTCCATGTGTTACTGAGAAATGACACATAAAAGGCCAACGCGGAGGGCCGCAGTAAGCTATGAATATCCCTTGGCCCTCTGTTCCTAGCATGTTACTTTAAGCCTCAATTGTCTCAGTTGGCAAATCAGAAGCCGCTCTGAAATATGCTAAGATAGAAGCGGGGTATCAGATACAGCTTCAATTGCGTTTTTCTTTGTGTGACTTAAATAAAAAAAGTGTGTTCTTGTGTGCGCCCGGAGATGTGAATTGGCGGGGTACCGCTTCGGCATTGATCTGTGCTCCAATGTCTCAGCCTCTCTCCCGTAGTGCTGTCCAACACATTCAGGCTGTTCCTGAGAGACCGGCCTTCCTCCACACATTCTGTCTTCTCAGCCTCTCTCCCTCTCTCTCTCTGTGTCTGACGTATGCCTGCTCTCCCTTCCTGCCCCCACAATCTCCCTCTCTCTGTCCCGGATTTGGCTGTTCACGACACAAATGGCAACAGGCATGCAGCATGCCACAACATTCACAGTATTGCACGAACAGCAAAATAATTTTTGTCACAAGAAAAGGCTTTGAAAAGTGTAAGAAAGGGTTGCTTGTTTTATATCCACGACTGACGGGTGAGGGAAGGAACTGAGGTCAACTTTACAATTCTCTATCTCTCTCTCTCTCTCTCTGCCCCTGTATCACTTATTATAGTAAAGAAAAGTTATGTGTCGATAGAAAGCCATGGGGCTTAAACGGCCAAAGCCTTTTTCACTGCAGTGTAGATAACAGGGGACGGCCCTCCAAGGGCCCTCTTGTAATCCTCCAATTTCATATCTCTGCTGAGTTCGCCGTTTGCCACATATTGCCAGACGCCATAAAATAACACAAGGAACCGTGCCAGAAGGTCACCAGCACGCAATTGAAGCTGCCACCTTTTAAGGTCAAAACTAATATATGAGAGAGAGAGAGAGAGAGAGAGAGAGAGAGAGAGAGAGAGAGAGAGAGAGAGAGAGAGAGAGAGAGAGAGAAAGAGAGAGAGAGAGAGAGAGAAGAATGACAGACAGAAAGAACAACAGAGGGATAGAGAGAGACTGTGAAAGTGGGATGATGACGAGCGCCTTGCGTCCCAGCCATTTGGTGCTGGACACGATCAGAGAGACCAAAGCTCTCTCCGGCAGGAAGAAGAGAAACCTGGCTGCCCAAATACAGGGAGATGAGAGAGTGGGAGGCAGGGTGAGGCTATGGGGGGGGGGGGGGGGGGGGGGATCTGAAAAGAGTGCCCTCGCGCAATTGGACTGCTGGATGAGAACTGCATAATGCATCGAGTCCGACCTACCCCCACCGCTGTCCTGGGGGGGAGGGGGGGGGGGGCTGAGGAAGAACAGAGTCTGGGAGACTGCACGGCTCCCCGCCCACTCACCGTCCCAAGGCAACACGTGGAACAGAGGCGTTATGTAAATAGGTCAGGACGGCTAAGGGGTAGGGTGTATATGTACCACCCCCATCAAGGTGGAGGAGGAGGAGGAAGAGGGAGGGTGGTGCAAGGGAGGGCACACAAGTCTTTCTCTGATATGATCTGTTCTAAAGGATTTATTCAGACACATACACATACATACACTTCATTGTCCCTCCCTCTCTCTGGGCTCCTTGCTAGTATGGGTAGGGTATGGCATATTCATATTCACAAATGCCCCTATATAGACACTTATTCCATTATAAAGAGCGGCTTGAGATTTGTGTGTGTGTGTGTGTGTGCGTCTGTGTGTGTGTGTGTGTGTGTGTGTGTGTGTGTGTGTGTGTGTGTGTGTGTGTGTGTGTGTGTGTGTGTGTGTGTGTGTGTGTGTGTGTGTGTGTGTGTGTGTATGCACATTTATATTGTGGAATACATTCTTCACACCTCAGCAGTTCCCCCAAATTCCTCCACCGGTGGGAGATGCAGAGCTACAGTCCCACAGCAGCAACCACCATCAACAACAACAACAGCAACACTTGACGGCTGAAGTGGGATTAAACCTGGGGAGAACACACTCATCTTTATTCACAATATGAAAAGTTCTTACTTAACTTTTTAAACCATTACTTTGTTGTATTGGGTATTCTGGTATTCTAAGCCTTCCTAATACAAGGTGTCTGAACATGAGGGAAAAAAACACGTTGCCTTTCCTCTGCATAACCATCCTCTCATTGCACTTCCAGGCTATCCTCTGGGCAAAGCAGGGCTGTGTTATGAAGCACCTCTTTATTATTAATTAAGGTATCCAAATTGACTTTCACCCATGTGAGGCCCTTCCTAGCCTGGGTCACCCCTGGCCACTGCCAGCCCTGAGTGTAATAAAGGGTGTCCTTCGCTCTGATTAATTACTGCAATCTCGCACGCCCGCGCCGCGCCCAGGTGTACGCCGATAGGAGAGAGCCCTGACGTGCGATGGACAACACTATGAATAACAAAGAGGGAGGCTGCGGAAGGCACAGCGGCCTCACGCGGTGGACGTGGAGGAGAGAGGGTAATGCGTAATAACTCTGCTTGGTGCCTCTGTCTAGGACCACAGATAATAATAACACCGGGCGGGGAGCGGTATTGGTCACAGTTTGTTTTGGCCTTTCTATTCATAGTAGGATTATTTGCATATTTACAGCCCCCCCCCCAGTGAATCAATGTAGACAGCACTGATTTAGGGTCTGTCTACTTGTTTCCCTGTTGTCCCCCTCTGCCTGGTCGCCTCTCACACCAGACTGAATGCCTGTTTATATTTAACTTGCTCTCTGATGCTGTTGACCTTGCAGTGTTTAGGAAGGCAGCTAGAATCCGTCCAAATATGTGTGAAGAATGTGTTTATGTGTTTGTTTTTTCTTGTGTGTGTGTTTGTATGTGCGGACGTGTGTGTTTTGTCTGTTTGGGGGGTGTGTGTGTGTGTGTGTGTGTGTGTGTGTGTGTGTGTGTGTGTGTGTGTGTGTGTGTTTGGGGTTATGTGTGTGTGTCTGTGCGTGTGCGTGCGTGCGTGCGTGCGTGCGTGTATGTGTGTGTGTGTTTGGGGTTATGTGTGTGTGTGTGTGTGTGTGTGTGGGTGTATGTGTGTGTTTGGGATTATGTGTGTGTGTGTGTGTGTGTGTGGCAGCTCGGCTCAGGCCCCAGCCTAATTCGTTGCGATTGCACCCATATTCAATGTTGCAGGGCTACATCTCACTCGACCACTGTGACACACGCGCACACATACCCATACACTAACACACACACACTCACACAGGGACACACACAGGCACATTCAAACCCAAACACACTCTGACGCACACAAACACAGGCACATTCAAACAGACACCCACACACACACTCTGACGCACACACACACACACACACACACACACACACACACACACACACACACACACACACACACACACACACAATGATGGGGCTCAGAGCCAGGGGGAAATCGTTATGTAAATCCCCCGGCATCCAGGCCTTGCTGCGCTGCCAGAGATCCAGCGCTGGCCGGGTACTGACCGCAAGATAAGCTGACTGGCCCAGCACACCAGCTGCATGCTGAACAGGTGAACACTGCAGCTTATCAGCATCTCTAACTCTCTCAGAATACATTTTTACAAGCAAGTTGGAGTCATATAATGGGGCTCCTGGATCTCCCCTCTTGGCCTGCCACTGACTGCCACCCACTCATTCACTGCGAAAGGTACAAATTCAAACCACTTCAATGGTATGAATGCTGTGGAGGGAATGCACTCATTTAGGGCCAGCCATCCGTCGGGGATCGCAGTAGACACAAAAACAGCCATTCATGTCATTCATGCTTTGAATTTATGAATATGACGTGTGAGGGGTAGGCACGATGCCGTTCGTTCCCACACTACCTTGCCTGTTATGGGGCACAGCACCATCTCTTGGACTCACGCAGAAGTTCAACTGCACTGAGACAGAAGTGAAACCAACACGTAGTAATGTGTTGGTTTCACGTGTGGAGTAGGGAGTGTCATAACACATAGAGGATGTGACAGCTCAAAGCATTTCAAATGCGCTGTTGGGGTCTTTTGGGGAAATAACCTCATATGTCGGAAATAACCCTGCATGCGTGAGCCCACACAAACACACACGCGTAATGTGTCTCTTCCAGTACCCTTGTTATCAATCAGTCTGCAAGTTGGACCCCCTAGAGGGAGCCTGTCTTCTCCAGATGACTCAGAAACACTGCCACCAACACTTTACACTCTACGTACGTCGTACCCCTATCCACACAGAGAGAGGAAGAATGAGACAGAGAGAGAGAGGCGGTGACAGAGTGAGACAAGATAGAGATGGAGACAGGGAAAAACAGAGACAACAGATAGAGAGAGAGGCGGTGACAGAGTGAGACAAGACCTGAGGTGGAGAGAGAAAAAGAAAGACAGAGACAGACAGAGAGAGTGAGAGACGGGGACAGTGCCCTTGGATAACAGGAAGTATCCACGACCAAGTACGGCGGCGCCTTCGGTTTTAATTCTGTTGAACCGCGCTGAGGACATTCATTAAGTGATCCTTCCAGCCCCGGGAGTGAAGGCACATTGGGTCAAGACTACCGTGACATTATTTAACTGAAATGTGCCATTCCCTACACTCATTAGTACCACCACTGCCTTTCATTTGAGTTTGAAGGGCCATTACTTCCAAGAGCGATCACCATTTTCCCAGATGGAATCAAAATGATCGAAGAAAAAATTAAAAGGTTTGGAAACCACAGATGAGTGAAAAGCCGTTAAGGCCCGACATTCGGTTAACCACAGGAGACGGATGAACCACACCACTCCCTCCTGGTAATCCCCTCTTATCTTCTTTCTACCCTCAGGTGGGTGTCATTGTGCGTGTTTGTCTGTCCAATCTAAATCCTCCTCCATGCCTCTTACCCCCCCCCCTCTGTGAAGGGGTCCGTATGCAGGGCCCTCTCCGGCAGGCGCGCAGCGATCAGCGAGCCATCAATCCCTCTCTCGGGTTGAGATGTAATACCTGTCAGCGCGGAGGCCCTCCGCGGAGCTGCGCGTCTGATGCATGAGACACTTAGCTTCACCACCGCGAACCAGGAAGCATAATGGCCAGGGCTTTCTTTTCACACATCATACACGCCCCCCCCTGCCAAGATATCGGCATATCTTGGCTGCTGTGCAGGTGCGTCGCGAGGCTAACCTTGACCACATGCACCACAGAGTGCATGCATCAAGCTGATAATGATGTGGTTCTGCGCTTGTACGGCATGATATGTAGGTAGGTAGGTAGGTATTAGGTATGTATACAGTAAAAAATCTGTTAAACCAAGAGGATACACATTTTATTCCTTCTCGGCTATTCTGAAACTCATATTATGTGCTAGTGCATGGATGGAAGGACACACACACACACACACACACACACACACACACACACACACACACACACACACACACACACACACACACACACACACACACACACACACACACACACACACACACACACACACACAATCACACTTCAAGGGCATGCTATTCATCTTGGCAGAAATACAGTTGTTAATCTTTTAACTGCTGGGAAGTAATGTGATCAATGTGATTAATCTACGACATCAAAATTGACAAAGGTGGTGATTATCGCGACACCATCAAATTAGTTAGACTACAGCAGATGTTGTACCCAGCGGCTGTCGTGGTAACCTGCGTTAAACGAAAGTAAAAAAAAACAAGCGCGCACACACACACATACACACACACACACACACACACACACACACACACACACAGGGGTCCCCGGGAAAGCCAAACAGCTTACTCTATCTCCTTCTCCACATAAACTTTTCCCTGACCTCTCCACAACATCCGGTATCCATCCAGAGACGGGCAGGTGTGTGAATCTAAAACATCATTATTGCTCCATTAATGAGCACCCTGGATGTTGATCCACCACCAGCCCCGCTCCCCCCCCAATTACCACTAGCACCCAGCAGCCTGTGGAGGTCCCGGCAAGGCCTCTGGGACAAACTAGATTGAGGAGATAACCTCCATCTGTCTTCATGACTGTCTGGCCTTTATTGCCTTCTAGGAGAAATGCTGCTTCCCCGCAAGCCCTCCCTCTCCCTCTCCCTCTCTCGCAAAGGGAGAGTAAAACCCAAAACCAAAACAGCGCTATCCATACGAATGTATTATAACATGTCGTAACCTTATGCTCCAAGGTGGCAAACGCAATTTCCGTATCTGTCGTCCTTTCCGTTGACCCTAACCTGTGCGGCATGGTTACCAATTTCAAAAACCAGGCGTATGTATGTACATGCAGGGAAGATGGAGTGAGGATTTGGTTGACTTAATTAGCCTACTCACCGTGTTAAACAGCTGGGGGGCATTCGAACACAAGACAATTGAACCGCGTTTGCTCCTTTATCAAGACGTTATTAGGAAGAAGGGGGAAGGATAGCTGTTTTGCAATCTACACACAAGTCTATTTCCTGGAGCATTAGTCTGTCTAAGGTGATTGGACGTGATTGTGTTGCATTAGGGTTCAATAGACCTCTGAGGCTTCAAATCAAGAGCCACCATCCCAATCCTGTAACAATTGAAATCGAATAAACCAATAAACCAATGAATTATGAATATCTTAAAACCTTAAATTATATTTTGTATTAACCTGTAACTCCCCTTACAAATGTACAGCAATTAATTACAATTATTAATCGACAAAAAAAAACAAAGCCAAGATTTTAATAATTGCAGAAGTTGCATCATTGTGTTTTTGACTAATACAAAAAGGGAACTACATATTACCTGGTAACATAGCTGTGCTACGATTGGATTCAGCCATTATTGCAGGAAGGTACAATAACCTATGTTTCAGCCTATCTCTCTTTCCCTCTCTTCATCTCCCACAGTGTTCCTGGGGAAAGCCGGGAAAGGGGCGATCGGCTAACCCCATCAATAAAACCGAGCTGGGAATCATCGCAGATACAATGGCGGGGTCGGTCACAGAAAGAATTCAGCTAATGGTCAGTAGTAGAGAGAGAGAGAGAGAGAGAGAGAGTGTGAGTGAGTGAGTGAGTGAGTGAGTGAGTGAGTGAGTGAGTGAGTGAGTGAGTGAGTGAGTGAGTGAGTGAGTGAGGTGAGTGAGTGAGTGAGTGAGTGAGTGAGTGAGTGAGTGAGTGAGTGAGTGAGTGAGTGAGTGAGTGAGTGAGTGAGTGAGTGAGTGAGTGAGTGAGTGAGTGAGTGAGTGAGTGAGTGAGTGAGTGAGTGAGTGAGTGAGTGAGTGAGTGAGTGAGTGAGTGAGTGAGTGAGTGAGTGAGTGAGTGAGTGAGTGAGTGAGTGAGTGAGTGAGTGAGTGAGTGAGTGAGTGAGTGAGTGAGTGAGTGAGTGAGTGAGTGAGTGAGTGAGTGAGTGAGTGAGTGAGTGAGTGAGTGAGTGAGTGAGTGAGTGAGTGAGTGAGTGAGTGAGTGAGTGAGTGAGTGAGTGAGTGAGTGAGTGAGTGAGTGAGTGAGTGAGTGAGTGAGTGAGTGAGTGAGTGAGTGAGTGAGTGAGTGAGTGAGTGAGTGAGTGAGTGAGTGAGTGAGTGAGTGAGTGAGTGAGTGAGTGAGTGAGTGAGTGAGTGAGTGAGTGAGTGAGTGAGTGAGTGAGTGAGTGAGTGAGTGAGTGAGTGAGTGAGTGAGTGAGTGAGTGAGTGAGTGAGTGAGTGAGTGAGTGAGTGAGTGAGTGAGTGAGTGAGTGAGTGAGTGAGTGAGTGAGTGAGTGAGTGAGTGAGTGAGTGAGTCAGTCAGTCAGTCAGTCAGTCAGTCAGTCAGTCAGTCAGTCAGTCAGTCAGTCAGTCAGTCAGTCAGTCAGTCAGTCAGTCAGTCAGTCAGTCAGTCAGTCAGTCAGTCAGTCAGTCAGTCAGTCAGTCAGTCAGTCAGTCAGTCAGTCAGTCAGTCAGTCAGTCAGTCAGTCAGTCAGTCAGTCAGTCAGTCAGTCAGTCAGTCTGTCTGTCTGTCTGTCTGTCTGTCTGTCTGTCTGTCTGTCTGTCTGTCTGTCTGTAATTGACAATCAAACTAGGAGCGATAGACTTCAAGAAAATTGGATTCAATATTCGTTATCCTTAGTTACAACAATTTCCCAGAAATGACAACACATGCCAAAAAGAGAACTGGTCTATTAAAAGGAACTGCATTCTGTGTATAAAGTCAATGTAAAAAGTGATCAGCTAAGATGAACAGTGTTGAGTTCTGACCCTGCTCAGTCTCCAAACACAAAGATCAGAAATGAAATGATTAATCATTAGTTTGAATTAACACACTCATACCCTTGGCCTTCTGTCTCAGCAATCCATAGGTGGTCCGGCTTGACGTCAACCTCTGATAAAACAGTCAGTATTAATGTCACTAAGCATTGAACATGTCTCTTTAATACGAAAACTAATGAACCATTGCGCACGCGCCCCTGTTTAATGACACTGGCCAAGCAGAACGCAAGCACAGCCTCCTTGTGAAAGCCTGTTTGACATCCCATGCATGGATGAGCAATCACAATTATTCAGGCGGGACCGTTAAAACACTAGTCTACCTACTGAGACGTGAACTTCGGAACAAATCACACAAGGATCGGAGGACGTCGTCATGCATGGATCGCTTGACCTTTTTTTGGCAGAGGGACTAAGAATCAATGTTTAATTGGTGTGTTGATCCACACCCGGTCCCTCCGGGGACCCCGGACATTGAACCTGTCCGCTCGCCTCTATTTCCACCGCGGTATCATCAGACAGATACCGGAGGTGGATGTAGGCGTAACAAGGCAGGTTTGACTGCATTTGATTTTCTGCTTTGTTTTTGTTGTGCTAGGGGGAGGTTATCGTGGGTAGATCTAATCATCGCCAGCCTCTCCAGACGCTCTGTCTCCGGCGCTGCGGGCTGCGGCCCTTGTACACAGATAATGTCACTTCCTCGGAAAAAAACCCACTTGCTCTTTTCTTACGCCTGAGAGCATCCTGTCGTGGGGTCGCTGAAATAAGCACAGTTCCGAGTTTGATTTTTTTTCCTTTTTGGTAATGATTTGATTTCAAGATGTATTCCTTTGGATGACATTTATAAGTGAGTTAGGTCATACTCTTGCCAACTGCCCCTGCCCAACAAGGCAGTGTCTTTAAACCAGAAGTTCCTGCTAAGTATGAGTTTTCCCCCGTTTTCCAAAAGGGGAATAATAAAAAATAATTATCTTTATTTTAATAAACTCATTCCAATGTGTTCAGCATTGGAAGTTAGCAAGGTTGGTCGAGAATTAAAATCATTTTTCTGGCATGTGCCAGTGCACGATGTGTATTGCAGCAGTGTTTTGCACGCTGGTATCTAGAATTAAATTGTTTACAATGCTGGCATTACCTTTGTAAGCATCCAACTCTGCTGCTCAAACAAGTTGAGGCGAAGATTAATAAAACACTGTCTGTTTTTATTTTTTCAATGTCTGCTTCCCAAGCTAAAACACAAGCAATTGATCATCTGCTTGCATGGGGAAATATTTTCCGTTGACAGTGTGTCTGTATCAAACAAAAACGACTTCTGTTTTCATTTCCCACCAGAGTGATTCTTGTTTCATATTTTACTGGGTGCTGCTGCAGGGGACGGATAATGATGGATGCGTCATATGGGACAGAAGATATGACATGCAACAAATGCGTGGAACATTTTCAACATGGTTCATGGTGTAATGAGATGCACAGACCCACCCGTCTGTTGGGTCTGGGAGGGCTGCAGACTGCCAAATTGGGGCCGACTATTGAACCTCCATACTGATAATGAGGATTGATACAAATGGGGAACTTTGGTTCTAATCACTGCATTGGCAGGAGGCCACACACACACACACACACACACACACACACACACACACACACACACACACACACACACACACACACACACACACACACACACACACACACACACACACACACACACACACAAACACACAAACACACAGTTTAGAGGGAAGGGCATGGGGAGGGTGTATGAGAGAGAGGGAGAGAAAAGTATAGATTGTGAAGAGAGAAATATATGCGAAGGCAAAACACTGTTTACTTTAGTCGCGATCCGTAAATAGTGTAAAAATGTGTTTAAACCCCAAAAGCCTGTGTCTGTTGTTTCTGAGTATAGGGTCAAGCCCCAGTGAGAGGATACATTACCTTGGCGATTACCGCTACAGTGCAGTGACAGACCAAGAAGATACTACGGCCAAAGGAAACTATTCAGGACCAACTTTGTGCTTAGAATAGCAAAGAGAAAAAATACCTAAATAATGTACCAGCCTTAATATTGTATAGGATACAAGAAATAATAGTCCTCATATTTTGTTGTGCACACACACACACACACACACACACACACACACACACACACACACACACACACACACACACACACACACACACACACACACACACACACACACACACACACACACACACACAATCAATGTCAGTGAAAGCATATGCCATGTAGCTGTTGCGCTAACATGAACAGCCAACAGTAGGTAGAGAAGCGGCTGAGGTCAGTCTATGTGTTCAGAAACAGATCGGAATGTATGTTCTATTAATGCCTGTCACAGCAAAAAGCAGACGAAAGACAAGCACCTGGGATGGCTTTCGTACAAAAGAGTGAATAGTCTACACTATTCTTGCACAGGTAGCTTCACTGCAAACAAGCGACAGAGCCTAAAGAACAAAAAGAACAATAAAGAACATCAGACTTTCTCTTCTGCCAAATTCACACACACACACACACACACACACACACACACACACACACACACACACACACACACACACACACACACACACACACACACACACACACACACACACACACACACACACACACACACAAACTTCATCCCAGGAAGTGTGCTCTGCTCCCTTTAGGCGGATAGACCATTTTACCATCAGCCACCGCTGTCACCCCGGAACCCTCAATTGATCAGACAATTACCTGGAGACGGCGGATGTTATGATATAACTAGTCCTCATCTGGCCCTCCCATTTCTAATTCCATTTTATGCCTATCCTTCGCATGCACACACTTCTGCCTTCCACTCACTCACCCACTCAATATGGCAAATATCCTTGCGATTAGCTGCCTCTCCCACCATATTCCCGCCTCCCTTTTATCTCTTTAAATCAATGTTTCCAGCTTAAACATCTGCTTTCCTCGCTTCGCCTCAGCCCAGGGAGCTGGCCTGCTCTCCAGAGCAAAGAGACATGTTCTGGTAGCAGATTAAAGCTGTGGTAGGCAATTTGGAGAAACCAGCCAGAGCAAACTAGATTTTAGTTTCCAAGTATCCAACCAAAAAACCCACCCCTCGCTCCAGGCCTCCCGCTAAAGCCACCCCCCAAAAACATATGCCTAGCTCGCTGTCATTAGCAATAGGCTAAGCTAGCAAGTTATTCAATAGCTAAGCCTTTTTGAGCCTTGTTCTGACAGCCACAGAGCATTCGATTTTTTGTTTGCTGTCAGGATCTAAATATAATTTCAACAAATATGACAAAAAACGCTTCCAAAATAAATGTCCTACCCAAGCTTAAATGCACCGGTGTTTAGAGAGCGTCCATTGTTCTTCAGCATCAGAGATCCAAATGGACCATCAGCCATGAGTAGAGACACATGGCCCACAAACGGATTTCCGCTCTCCTTGAGAATGCATTAACAAAGTGTGCACGCACAAACTCATCTGTGCATATTTGACTGCTGCATACACCCTTTGTGTGTATTACTGCTGATCAATCGTGAGGAACAAAGAACAAGCAAGAACAAGGGGGCGATCTTGGAGGGGGGGGGGGGAGGGTAGGGGGGGAGAGGTGCGTGTCAACATGGCAGAAACAAACAAGGACAGCGCCTCCTGCTGCCATCATCATCCATCCAATAATGAGCACCTCTGATCACAGGGACTCGGATCAAAGAACTACTCCGCTCCGTTCTCCTCACCCTTCTCTCCATCACCCCATGCCTTTCATTGTGTCAGGGACAGACAGACAGACAGACAGACAGACAGACAGACAGACAGACAGACAGACAGACAGACAGACAGACAGACAGACAATCTGCAGGGCTCCTATTTAGACACTGCATGGCCCAACATGCAGTATAATCACACACATAAGTGTGTTTTTTTTTTTTAAATGACCACAACGTACACTTAAGTGTGAATACAGGCTCATTGATATTGCTCATCCAGTCATCATATGGGGATTATGATAATGAAATCAGCATTATCCTAATGAACCATTATTTTCTTTCGGGAGAGTGTGGACTGGGATCTAAATACGTGTAGCCAGCCTACTTTTTTTGATATGAAACATCTATAGATGTTTTTTACAATTCTGCCGGCCGGATTTGTGCTAACCAATTACGCGCCTAGAGATCCTCGCCTCCAGCAACATGATTGGTCGAAACAATAAGAAGGGAAACAAAGGGAAACGACCCGTTCCCCTGCCATCGCAAACAAGATATTGAGCTAAATTTTGATTTCTGAGAATAAATCTCTATAAGCCCATTCCTAACTGCATCAGAGCAATCAGAAAGCGCACCAATGTTTTGCTCTATATGATATCGCTTTGCCCTGCCTTTTATATTTGATTTTTCTTTATTGACAGTGGATATGGCTCAGAGGAGCAGGGCATGTTTCAGCACTGCTTCTGCAACACTTCAGTGGCTACGCCTCTGAGCTGAGAGCAGAAGAAGGCTGAGAGAGAGAGAGAGAGAGAGAGAGAGAGAGAGAGAGAGAGAGAGAGAGAGAGAGAGAGAGAGAGAGAGAGAGAGAGAGAGAGAGAGAGAGAGAGAGAGAGAGAGAGAGATCAAGACTCATTTCCAACTCAGCCACAGCGGGAGGCAGGGTGAGAGAGGTCCGGTCTCACTGCTCTCTCTCCGTCCAGCTCTCTCTGTCTCGGGTCTGTTCATCAGCCCATGTATTCCATCTTTCACACTTTGTATCTTTATGCTATTGCACCATTCTCTTATCTCTTTCTCCCCACATCCACCTCTATATTCCTCTCTCTCGCCAGAAACGAAAGCCGACTCGACGACACAGTGTGTGAAGTGTATGAATAAATTTTGTGCAGCAGGTTGTGACTGTGTACAATCAGTGCCGTATGTTTAACCACAGCACACAACGTATGACATGGCTGGATGCAGCGTATATGTGTGCATGCCTGACTGTGTGTTCATGTGTTTGTTTATTTCTGTGCTCATGTGTGTGTGTTAGTTTCTGTGTGTGTGTTTGTTTCTGTGTGTGTTTTAGTTTCTGTGTGTGTGTGTGGGTGGGTAAGTGCGTGCGTGCGTGCGTGCGTGCGTGCGTGTGTCTGTGTGTGTGCGTGTTAGTTTATGTTTTTGTGCGTGTGTTTGTGCTCGTTGCGTGCACGTGTGCGGCGTGCATGCATGCGTGTTTGTGTGCGAAAGAGGGGGCTGGACGGTCCACGGTGACAGGCTGTTGCTCAGAGAGACAGCAGCAGACGGGCTGTTAATTACGCGGGCTAATAGAGCAGCTACCGATTCACAGCAGGGGTCGGGGCCAGACAGCGCTCAGCCATGGAGAACGATAGACACAGACCAGACCCTTGCGGGAGGGCTCAGTAAGATAAGGAAATATGAGGACACAAGTGACTAAATGTGTATTTTGCCTGCAATATGTCTGATCTGGAGCTGCAGGATTGTAGTCACCAACTTTCTCCCTCTTTTCTGGAAGTTTGATGGCATTTTTCATACGTATTAACATTTGAATATGTATGACGACACATGAAAATGATCATGGAAAAAATGCCATCTCCTGGCATAGGTACTTTGCGTACTACCTATCCAGTTAAAGACAAAGCATTGTTGCATAGTGAGTGCTCTGTGTGTGGCCCCAAGTACAGCCTGGACATCCAGACAATGTGGCCCTCCTTCCCTCCTATGTCAATAACAATGCTGGATGCTGCACGGCCCCAGCGGTTGTGCGAGAGATGGTATGTTTTTCCTCTGTATATTAGTCCCCGGGGGTACAGTAAAGTATGATATCATCACCTTTGTTTGTGATGTGGCCCACATGACACATTGTGTAGACTAAAAGTGAAGGCAGCTAATCAAGTGAGACTTTATATTCACAAAGAAAATTGTGCTGAAGGCTTAGGGTTCCCATTTTGTCTTTGCGTGGACGCCAGCTCTACAAATCACAGGGTGGGTAAAACAGCCATAGAGGCCGATAAAGAGGACAGCGATATATTCAGAGCCTGCAACATCGTTTTGTACCCCATTTTGAAAGCTGGAGCTGAAGGCAGTGGTATTTCTTATCACAACGTTCGGTTTTGGTGAGGCAAAAAGCAACTTTGGATACTGAATCTGTCATGAAAAATACATTTGGAGGATTACTACTCTAAGAACTGTAATGGGTTCCTTCTGGAGAGTAACAACGCAATGTCAACTGAACAGGGGCTATAAACCTATGGTGATGGAAAGACAAGTAAGGCAAGTATTGTCAGCCCTATGGTACCCGGTCACAAGCTGTTCTTAGGGTTGTATGTATTGGTTTCTTTCTTGTTTCTTCTATATCATATGATATAATGGGATGACAAACAGTACAGTGGATAAACTTGGTTTCTTTCTGCCTGACATGAATGAACTCTATTTCACAAAACAGCGTTTCCACCTGGTTGGACAGCTTATGGCTGTTTTCTGTATTTCTGCTGAGTAACACTCAAGAGAGGATTACATAAACGGTTGTAATTAAGAACTGTGTTACTGTGCACTGTCAGCTACAAAGTAGTGTGCACCAACTTACGTAGGTGATGCAATAAAGGGAATTCCCGCATGTACAAACCACGTGAATAACAGTTCTATGCATTACAGACAGGGTCACTGAGCTTTGTGCTGCTGGTAATTCAACTGGGAGCTTGGAATGTACAGCAGCAGACAACAACAAAACACACTATGTATTGTGTATGGACAATAATAAAGTTGGTTGGTGAGCGAGTCGGATCTGAATATGTGCTTTTTTGTATGGATGTTTGTACATTATGAATTAAAGCTTTTGTGTAGTTCTTTCTTCTTTGTACTGTATGTGTGCATGTTTGCTTGTGTATGTGTGTGTTTGTGTTTTTGAAATGCATGTGAGCTAGAGAGGTTCAGCCACTTGAGAAAAACTGTTTGATAATATGATATTCTTTGATGAACACTATGATAAAAGACCAGCTAATGCTGAACAACAGTAGTCATGATCTCAAGGTTGAGAATTACTTTGTTCCCACAAATCAAACCATCCTCATCATACGCCATCGCCATCCTTACTGCGGCAACAGTGCCTCCCCTCCATACAACACACTGTAGTGCCTACTCTTTCTGACATGACGCACAAAGCCAAGACGCAACATAAAGTTGCATGAATGGAAGGATAATTTGGAAAACGGTCATAGATAAACCTAGGCAATTCAAGAAGAGGAAGAGAACGAGCAAATAATGCAGCAAATTTAACAATCCCTGTCACTCTGTAGGGGGTGTCCTCATAGTGGTTCAGCAGAGAAAACGATGGACAGTGTGTGAGAGGGCGAGAGGGACAATGTGGCCAGCAGAGGGCGCACCTTACTCGGTCGAGTGGCGCTGTGTGTTGTGTGTTGTGTGTGTGCACACAAGTTTTGCACACACACACACACACACACACACACACACACACACACACACACACACACACACACACACACACACACACACACACACACACACACACACACATACACACACAATGGTGATCTTATCACAGCGGAGCCTATCTTGATTTGTATTTGTCATACTCTATCTGAGTCTCATATATCCCCTCGTACTTTCAGCAATGGTACTGTTATCTCTGTCTTAGATTCACGTGTTAAACAGTACATATCGACTCCCCCCTCCTGACGAATGAGCCGCCATGTCAGATACTGCTGTGGAACTAGACCATCTGTTTATAAATGCAAATACAGACCCACGTCTTCCAATCAGGCTCATGATGAAAACAAGGGGAGAAGAACACAGACTTCCAAATCACATCACCCAGCACTTAGAGCACTTGTTGTCAGGGCAACAGGATGCCAAGGTAGCAATTGCAAAATTCAGAATGGGCAAATTTAGAATTGTGGGGGCACCAAGGACGTGTTTTTCAGAACAGCAGCTAGGATAGAAGGAGAGGCAGCGAGGTACAGGCTGAAGTGCAGCACAAGGGTGGCACTGCTGACTCTGACTGCGCCCGGTGGCCGGTGATGGATGGAGCGATTGGTAGCAGTTGTTTGGTTTATGAAGTCAGTGGGCTGGTTCACACACTGAGGCTCCAGTACTGAAGAGAGGCTTCCCAGTGATGTGTCTTCCTGACAGCACCATCTATCAGCGGACCGAAAATAAAATGTTATCCTGACGCGAGTGCATGGACGACCAAGGTTGTCATCGCAGCATGCTGGTCGGCTCATAAGTCCGCACAAAGAAGTTTAGTCCATTTCGTAAGTGCACATGGGCATGCACACACGCATGCGCACACACACAATCACAGAAACGTTTACGATACATCCTTTATGTGTCTCATATCCATTTTCATAAGGTCAAAGTTTTGTTTGTGTCCTTTTAATATCAGTCTACTCTCCAATTCTGTCCTATTCCGAGTCCTCCTCAGGCTAACACCACCACATCATAACGCTGCATTTAACTAGCCCACACAACCCTCAATCAATTGTGCACGTCATCGGACACCTTATGCAGCACTGTGGCCTTGTTCAATGATCTGTACTGACCCAACACAAGGGACGCCGATTCAAAGTGGATTACGATACAGCACAAAGACCCCTCGGCACAAAACCTAAAGGTGTTGACGTAGCTTATTTCCCCTTCTCCACCGCAGCGTGTGATTAAACGCACCGTATCTGGCCTTCACAGGGCCCCGTCAGGCATCAAGCTCACAGCGGGTGGTGCCTCCCAGTCATCACTTCCATGACTGGGAGTTTCTCCCCCTTCGGTCAGACGGACAAAGCTCATTACAAGTTTCTGCTCGGCCGTAGCCCCCGCAAGGTCGCCACGGCCTTGCTGATCTCCAGACTGGAGCGTCCAGATGGAATGCAGTCAGCGCGCCTCGCCTGCCTCACGCCGCGACCAGCCCAAGGACACAGACTTGAATGAAACGCTGTTTATTTTATTTCCTGTGCACTAATAAAATGGGGGCTTTGTAGGGGGTCGTTATTACGTGTACTTGTTACAGAAGTTGATTTTCTAGTACTAAAAAGGATGATTTCTTTGTATAGCAAGAGCCTGGGTCGTTGTATAATGCAGCCAATGCTGAGTAGGAGCAGTTAGTGGAGGGATGGATGGTGTTTTCAGCCTGCATGCATGGCCTCTCACTGAAACAAAAAACGGGCTCGCCTCAAGTTTGACGCGGCGCAGTATGGAAAGGAGAACAAAAGAGACGACCGAAAGGATTCTTAGTATTTGCATCGATTGCGGCCGGGTACCTGAGTATATCTCTCTGCTCTTCAATTTCATCAGCCACCTCTTGATACCTGCAACGACGTAAGGAAGCCCGTCAACGTCACAACCACACGAAGCACCCCGGCCGTCTGTCTGACGCGTTGAGGCGGCCCCGCGGGGGAGAGTTGCACACACACTGTGCTATGATCGCCTCATGCTAAAATACGGCGTCATAAAACGTTGTGGCACTATCGCATGCAAAATCAAAAGCACAACATGCTCATATAAAGAAGAAGAAGCAACCCACTTGTACGGGTGACGAGTGGTAACAAGGCCGCCACCACCACGCCATTCCACCCATCCGCCCTTTCTATGAACCGAACGAATGGGCCTCCTGCCTCACTGCCTCAGCAGTCCTGTGGCTGTGGTTGGCCCCTCTGCTGGGCAGAAAGCAGCTCACTTACCTGTGTTCCTGTCTGGTATGATACAGCAATGCTTCTGCAGTATGCCTGGCAACACCTTGGAAGAGAGAGAACAAGCAGGAAGGAGAGAGATATTGAGACAGGGACAGAGAGAGAGAGACATGATGGAAGTGAAGAGACAATGAGAGGGAGCGAGGGACACACACAGTGGTAGAACGTGTGAGAGAGAGAGAGAGTGAGAGTCGGAGAAAGAGAAAAATTGAGACAGAGAGAGATAACAGAAGAAAGGGATCGGGGAGAAGCAAAGAGAGAGAGAGAGAGAAAGAGAAAGACATTAACATTAGGGACAGCGTGACAGGAACAAAAATAAGCTGGAGCTCACGGGAGAGGCACTGAGCCAAGCAGTACGGCCCGCAACCACAGAGCAGCCGTCTGAAACACACACACACACACACACACACACACACACACACACACACACACACACACACACACACACACACACACACACACACACACACACACACACACACACACACACACACACACACACACATTTGTATCAAGCATATTAGCCTAAATCATCCAGCAGAGCACTTTCTCCTGCACCCTCGAGATGACTCAATGATGGTCTTGGTCCGGACATGAACGTGAGTGCAGCAGCGTGAGGGAGGTGAAGTGTTGAGCTACGTCTCTCAGATTGCAAAGCACTCACCCTGTGCGCGTGCATGCGTTTGTGCGTGTGCCGACTAACTTTTCATACTACACACACACACTGCGCCCCGCCGCTCCGACGGCGTGTGGCCAGGGTTGTGTCGATGCGGCAGTAAAGTTCTACTTGGCAGAGGATCTGCTGTTAGCGGGGCCTTTCAGGGGCTGCTCTCTAGTGCTCAATCAGTGGCCCAGGGTCTCCGCAGGGAAGTTGAGGGAGTGCGGGCAACAGCCAATAAGTGGCGCCGCCGAATACCCCCCCGGTTCGGAAATGACAATCATTAGCTAATGCACTAGTCATGGTACCGGGCGGCCGGGCCGCCGGTAGGGGAGGTCCTCCCTGGAGACCGTGGAGCCAGGAGAGAGCCGTGCAGAGTGCGATGGCTGTGTGGGAGATAACATGACCTCATCTGACTCCTGATGTTGTTCCGATTTGCTCATTGCTCTTCCTGTAAACACGTTGCGCGTTCATTGTTCCACAGGAAGTACGGCGATCGTCGAGATGGCTCCTGGATCGCTTCCAAACCTTGGTAGGACTACTGCCGCTCCAAGGATAATTCTTTACAGGTAACCACATGCACAAATGCAGGAGATTTCTGTGTCAAATAAGAGGCACCCTGGAAGCCTCACGAAAGAGGAAGGTGGAGAGGGAGGACCATGGGTACAGAGGTTGCTCAGTGGGTGCCATCTGCAGTCCGACCGATGCAGACTACATGGACCATTATAAGTTGAGGCAGCATCCATCCTGGCAGTCTACCGCCAAACAGGCTAACCTATCAAACCAAGAGGATGTTGCTGACCCATCCCTTGTTCAACACACTGAGGATCAGCTCCTCCCTCTGGAGGAGATTCAGAGTCACTTGTTGCAGATTAATTAAAATGCGTCAGGTTGGACACTGGAGGATGTTTGTTTTGTGCAGATTTAGTATTTTTATTTGTTTTAACATTTTATGTTTATTCACCCCTGTTTGTAGTTGCTTTTAGAAACCTTTCTTTTAGGAATGTATTTATTCACTTAAATCTTTCTTTGTTTTCTCTACGTGGAATTGGAGTGTTTGTGGAATCTTTTACGGCTGCAGTATTGGTGAAAGCCAGAGCATAATATTAATCTTGAATAAACAGGATCAACATTCTCCATTTCTCTCGCACACACACACACCTTCAAATTCACTGGACACACTCCCGTTTGCTTTGTTTGGCCCTTTGACATTTTTACCTTCCCTCTGGTCTCCCTAATTACTTTTAAACTCCTCATTTCAACAACATCTCATGAACTGATAAGGTATCTCTGATGCACATCATTTTAATTACAGCCTAGGGGGGTGGTATCAGGGTCACAAATTAACTGGGGCTCGGGTATTTCACTCCTGTTAATATGTTAATTAGCCGAACTCTGTATTTTACTCTGTTCCTGCAAAGAAGTGAAACATGAACATTATAATACATCCTAATATTTATTTCTAAACGATACATTGATAAAATTACCCTGAAAACTATCCAAAATGCCCCAGAAACATGCTACATGGCAGCAAAAAGAGTAATGGTTCAAAAACTGTATTTCCCCACCAGGTGTGTGTATAGGTTTTAAAAGGTGATCATCACCCTGGTATGTGTGTATAGGTTGAACAAAATTTGATCATTGGTTTATATGTTTGAGACAATGAATTCTCTGGTAACTGAAATCATGGTGACTAACCAAAAATGAGTAAAAAATGGTGATGATGGATGACGACTTGACAAGGGCATAAACATAAACAGACATTCTGACAAGAATCCCTGAACAGCAACTAATCATCACAGTCTTTCCTTTATACACTTGATGGACGTGCACTTATTTACGAGGTCTCTCAAGGCCAGTAGCTTCTGAAGCGCTTCAATGAGTCAATAACTACATGCTAACAGTGCAGCAAGCTGAAGGTCGAGTTAGTCATCATTAACAACACACCATAACCTTCATACCACTGAAGAAGAAATTAAGCTCTTGTTTGAACTAAACAACCTTCTGTCCTGGTAAATCATTACACAGTAATTTACCCGCATCATCGGCTCATCAGTGTGGCCCCGCCATGCGTCATTTCCTCCGGGTGTATTTGTCAATTGTTGTCAACTGAGGTGTACCCACCCAACGCCTACACAAAGCAAACACCCAGTCACTATGGAACACAATAACCCGAGAAGAGCCGATAAGTGCTGGACCTGGAGCTGAGAGGGATGGAAAAAGTTTGGATTGACATTGCCAGGGCAGTTGCCTCATTGTGAGACAGGAGTTTGTCAAGAGAAAAAGGTCTCATAAAAACACACTACTTCGAATACGTTTATTGAATGTATTAAAAACTGATTTGGGGGACGCAAGTTTGGTATTTAGTGCATTGGTGAACTGGTCTGGGTTTGGTAATTTCAGGCACTATCTCGGAGGTAAGAATAAGAGGGGATAGATGTCCTGGTGTTTGGTTGGGAAACACTTACTCAGCGTCAGAGCGGTGAGCGATGAGGCGTATACACACACCGATGCTTTGATTAAATGAGACGGTCGGAAAAACATGACAGGTTAGATATTTAGTTCCCAGGGGAGTGGATTACAATTTTGGATGCAGGATTTGGGCTGCTTGCTGTCGCTAGCTTCAATAGGACAGAATCATTTAAGATTTGCCATTGAATCCATCAAATAAATCTTGACCCACCTATACATCCACTATATATCAGTAAAATCCAAATTGAATCAGCTTTACAAAAACCACGAGCCAAGAATACATTTAAATCCCTAATAAGTGGCATAAGATCCCAGTCTGAGTTTTTAACTCTAGAAAGTGGTATCTATAAAACCTAATGAAATGACTTCCATGAGAGGGGTTGCTTAAGAGGGGATTCTCTGTGGACCGCCAGAACAATCTCCCAATCCTGTGACTGAGACTCCCAATCCATGCTAAACCGACACAGCGGATGGAAAGGCTCTATTTGGCACAAGCATTATTCCAAACCGACTGGTCGTTGGCTTACTTTGACCTGAGTGATATCAATGTAAGAGCATCTGGGGAGATGTGAGTGCATGGTCTTTGCTTCCTTTCCCATAATGCCTCGCTCAACTAACAGCTACAACCATCTACAACCCTCAATGAGGGTGGGCCTCGTTAGGGGGAAATGAGACCGCAGGGCCTATGGGTTTTGAATAGACCTCAAATTAAGATAATGACTCCATTAGGAATGCCTCAATGTCGCCACAATGACGGTGTGCACATCTCTGTGTCAGATCACAACATTTTAATGATCGTTTGACACAAGATTTCCATGATTATTATGCATGGTGTGGCACAAACAGTAGAACAAACGATTTAACTAGCAAACACTGCATCATTAATATTTTTAACATTTCTACACTCAAGTAAAGTTGCCGTTTCTATCTTTCCATAGCGAGAAGGTTGAATTGCTTACATTCAACTGAGGTGTTCTGTTCTTGGTCTGGTCTTAATGAAGCCTCAAACACTTTTACATCTTTATAAAACATCTATTGCTGGTTTACAACGCACCACAGGTCCTATTTTCTGATGTGTATAATATTGTCCTTAATAATTAATTGCAATTTCGTCACTGGCTGTTGGGTCAGGCCTCCTGCCATCTGTGCTTTTTTCCTACCGCCCACTCTTAACATCAAGAGGCGACATTCTGTAAACAGAACATTTATAAATTGAATAAAATTAATCAACTGTATTATAATGATGATGATGTATAATAGGCTTTAATATTAATTGTGACAGCTAGCTAGACAGTAAGCAGCATGCTATGATACAATATGCCAAAGTGGGAGAGCTAGGCTGACAATGCAAACTATAACTATGACCAACTTTAACTAACCGTAACCAGGGTGCATTCTTAAAAACTTAATGGCAGGTTTCGGCTGCTGGATTTCAATCCGGTAACCCTTGCTTTTGGGGGAACGTTTTTGCCGGACGAGTCGGTGACCGCAAGGCGAAAACTTTGATGCATCGGCCATATCAGGACTCTGCTAGTAAACTGACCAAAACGGCCGTGTTAATAGTGGGTAACAGGCCGATTCCTCTGCGAGGCCACGCCCCAAGCCCCCCCAAAGTGCGTTCTGGATTTAAGAGGCTGTTAGTGCCGCAGCAATGTGTGTCCACTCAATAAAGCTGATTTCAAGACATCGGAACATATGCAGTGATTCAGAGACAGAACCTCTGAGTTGTGGTCATATGGGAAGAACTTACTAATGTCTGATACTTTTGGTTGATGCTGCGGCAATAAATACTGGATTAAACCCCATTTGAACTGCTGCAGCAATATCTCTTCGTGACGTAGAAGTGTTTATAGAAGGGAGTTTAGCTGTGGCAAGGTGAAATACTACACAAAACAGTAAAATATGGCATTGGGAGCATTGTACATCACAAATAGATGTTTTATTTTAATCAAGGCTCAAGCGTTTTAGGCTTTATTATTCCTTTAAAGATGTTCACCTACAACCTCACACAAAAAAAAACACAATAAAAGAATACAAATACTGCAGCCTCAAAAGTCGAAAAAAAGGTCTCACAACCTTCTATTAGAACTAGGAGTGCGTAGTTTGACAGGAGAGAGGTTTAAATACTTGATTCCAGCGGTCAGGCTGTGTAGTGGACTGTCCACCACAAACAAGTTTTAACTGACAAGAGGGAAAGATGGAATTAGAGAAGGGCGGGATAAGGAGAGAGGAGGATAAAAGATGCATCCCAAATGCACACCCATTAGTTAAAGTGAAACAGAAAATGGCACACAATAGTTGGGTAAGACACCCCCAGCCACCCGCCCACCCACCCACCCACACCCACACACCCCCACACACACACACAAACACACTTCAGGCGTTGGGCAAAAAGGATCTCTGGTTCTCTGAAAATGACTGCTTTGTCAGGGAGATTGCTTTTATCCAGCGCGGAAAAGGAAGCCCTACGTCGCGAGATGAGCGGTTGGCGAGTTCAGGCAACGGCCTTGCAAACAAACAGAGAGTTTGCGCAGCGCCTACCAACTGTGGCCCATTAACGTGCATCGCAACGCCTCGGCATCAAAGGCTCCCCTGAACTGAATCAGTATTCATTGAAGTGGTTCTCATCATGGGAACTTCTAATGTATGTGCCAGACCCCGTGGTGGTGGTGGTGTTGTCCTCCAACCCCCACCCCACTCCCTGGTGTAATGAGTTCACACGTCACACCATGTCCTGCTAGTTTAGCCCCTGCTCAGACCCCCCCCCTCCACGGTGGGCCCCCGGGGGCCTCAGCGCACTGCGTCTCATTTAACGCTTGGCTGCTGTTGTCTGTGGTCTGGGGGCTGGGGGGCAATCGAGGGGAACGGGTCTCGTCCCTGTGAACTCCAGATACTAATACATGAAGTCACACACACAGACATTCGCACGCACGAACGCACGCACACAGACACACACAGCCCAAATGTACAGGAATGTACAATTGCAAATATTTGTTCTCCATCGAACTTTAGGCACATTTATATTTCTGTGTTGCTGAAACACTTTGTTAGAATATAATATAACTAGCTATAGCTCCCTCCTGAATTTCACACAGACAACATACTAAAAGATTATAGAGGAAAGGGACGGGAACACAGCAATTCTGTCTATATCGCGATTCAGAAAATACTGTGGTACGAAATTCAGGTCTTTCGTGTGGTTTTATGTTTTAGATGTTTTAAGTTTAGGTTTCACTAGGTTCGGGTTCTACAGGTCTGTCGGAGTCCGTGGCTGAAGAAAACGGAACATTTGACACAGATTTACTATTGGAAAATGGTCTACAGCGCCCTCTATAGGACTGCATATACACCCCTGTATATACCCCCTCCCCCCCGCGCTGGATACAGACAATCAAATGGAGAGCAGAGCTGTGAGTGGAGCTGTTTGGGGTTGCGCTGGCAGCCTCCAACAGTGCACTGTGCAGCCCCTCTGATATATTATTGATTTATTTTTTGGCCCAGTCAGCTTTTCAAATACAATGGTGTGCACTGCAGACTGAATGGGAAATGAGTTGTAACATGCCCTGGCTGGAGCACTTGCCAAAGCAGCTGTTAGGGTACAAACGCAGCACAGTAAGGACATCGGACCTCCAGGGTAAACATACCAGGCAAACACAGGCAGTGAACCGTCGGGATTTATGGATTAGAAATGAGCCAATATTAGTTGTTTTTTGTATGCGTGTGTCAGCAGAGCGCAGATGTGCCGTGTAATGCATTGCGGACTGAGAGGCCGTCGGTGCATCGGATCAGCACCATGGAGAGCAGCCATTAGTCAAGTTAGAACACTCAAGTGGTGGTCAGCCTCTCAAACTCAGCCTGCTTTATTAACGGCACATATTAAAGACGATGGACGACAGGATCATAAAGTAGGAAATAACCATCGTATATCAGGGAGAGATGTGTCCACTACACAGCCACTGACTATCTTAAAAAGCACATTGTGAAAAAGTATGTCAATGTACAATTCAAATTCATCAGCCGGGGGCGTGTGTGTGTGTTTCATTAACAGAATACACTGTTCTCTAAACTGTCTTCTCTATTATTATGCAGTACATCAGTACATCAAAGCAAAATTCCCATAATCATAGTTAAGGCACCTTCTATAGAAAGGTGCCTTAACTATGATATGCAAAGTAATCAGAGAGGAGTCAGCTTGATTCCTTCCCCCCCCTGCCCCCTCCTCGCCACTTTCTCGAGCGGATAGGAAGCCTTTTCGGTCTACTGCGCCAATCAAGCTCCCAGTCCATAAAACACACTTCCCACGGCAGAGGCAAGGGCAGTTCTCTCATGCCTCTCTATTAATCTCTGTACTGAGTGTTCTCTGGCCGGCCCACCAGACTCGTCAGCCAGGGAACGGATCTTTATGTAGGAAAAGCACACACTGCCGCAATCCCATTTTACATCACTCGGAGGCCGTCGAATGTCGGGTTGGATGGCAGGAACATGCGCGCTGTTAGAGCTTTAAGTGCTGGAACAATGGAGACAAGAAGAAATAAGGCTGCCTTGGATACAGAGCAGTCACTTCCAACAGGCTTCAGGAAACGAGGATGATCGAGGAACAAAGACAGAAAATGAGGAAAAATAAACAACACATTTTATGAGTGATTCCTTGAAGTGGTCTATTTTAGGGATACTGTATACAGAGGCTCTCTGGTTGTTGGTTTGACAAACGAGGAGGAGATTAGAACAGGATTGGGCCCATTTCTCTGGGCTCTGGGAAGATTTAGAAAATAAATCATGTACCGATGTGAGGTTTTTACACTGCTCATGCAGGTTCTCTGAGAATTCATATTTTTGCCAATGTGATTTCACCTCGACTCCCTTTCATGAGTCAGAGAAACAGGCCGCCAAAACATCTCTCTGTATACGTTTCATGGTGAAAACGTGACCCAACGTACTTCCAATAGTGCGGTGCTGTGATCAAAGCCCTCATATTAATGGCTGCGCAATTAGTAGTGAATAGAATGCCGCAGATGGAGGCAGCAGCTTGCTAATTGAGCCTGTAATGAGTCAGATTCAACCTGAGGCTAGGTGACAGCTAGCACTGCTAATGCATAAGGCCGGAAGGAGACTGTGAAGTTCGCCTGCCGGAAGCATGTGCCCTACCTCAACTGATGAATGAATGAGCTGGGCAAACACTCTCTCCGATCTCACTACACCCAGCCCATACTCGCCTGTTCGAGCAAAGACACACACATACACACTCATCGAATGATTACATGCATAATAGACCAGCTCTATCTATCTGCTCAATTTCCTCCACAGGCCTTTGATGAAGGCAGATTATTGTAGAGGCGAGATGGTCTCGGAAAGTTTGATAAGTGTGAATGTCAGGGGCGAACAAAGATAGGAATAGCGGGCACCAAGCAAGAAGGTGTGTTACAGTGGAGGATAAGGGGGGAAATTAAATGACCAGGAAGCATCAGACACACATTTTATCTACACCATGCTTGATTTGTGTGGGCCAGTCGGCATAGAAATAAAGCAAGTCTCCCAGAAAGAGGGGGGGTATGGAGGAGAGAGCAGAGGATAACATTTCACACTGCATGTGCAAAATACATCTTCACAGGTGTGGCGTTAGACAATATCTTTATCAAATTTAATGAAAAGCTACAACATGTAAAAGGATGGCCGGATTTGTTATGTTGTATGAGGCAAAACCTAGAAAAAAAAATCCATTTTAGTTTTACCTACATTATCATCCAATAAAGACTTGGATGGATAGATGGTCTAGATTATAAGGTATCTAGTCAGACCGTAGTTGACTTCATGTTCACAGTCTTTATAACCAATGGCCAATAGGTCTATAAACTGTATACGGTTGTTGCTATAAAGCTATTAATAGGATAACAATCAAAATAAAATGGCCATTAATCATCATACCTTATCCCCCAATATGAATCAGCATTTTCAAGCCTAAAACATATTTCTAAGCAAGGTTTATGGTTGATTGCATTGTGAGGAAGGGCCTTGTGCATGTGTAGGGCTTCGCTCTGCTCCTCGGCATCGCTGCTGTTTAATAAAGATGATTCAGGAAAGGCTGAACAAGCAGCAGCGCATCGTAGATGGCTGTGGGGACGCAGCGGTACTGTGACTGAATTCGATGAATTCTTGGACAAAGATGGAAGTTAACAGCAAGAGTAAATAAAAGTTAAGTGTTGGTTTGCTGACATGTCTATTGGCCAACTTACAAGCAGGAAAGAAAACAAGACTTGCGTGTGCGTGTGTGTGTGTGACCATCCATCCTTGCGCAAGCGCAAAATGAGTTTCACAATAGCTGAGAAGTACCAAACTGGCCTAATTACTCCCTAAATTCTCACATTTATCAAACAAAACCAACCCATCCTCAACCCATTGAAGATTAAAAAAAATATCACCATCTCGCAAGAATCCTTCACCATCATATGCGGTTTAATACGCCATCTGCTTAGAGGCTGCGGGTAGGCGTGTGGCATCGCTTTAGGCCGAGAAAGAGTATGTTGCCTGCAGGGTTGCAGGGATGACACGAATGGCATACCAACCTGTCACCGGCCAACATACAATTGTTTTGCCTCCAGACCGGTGTGGCCTTTTGACTTTGAGAGATGTTTAGGCAATGCAATCTGATCCTAGATCTGATCCTGTTGGATACATGGGAATTGCAAAGGCAAAATACGAGTCAAATATGATCCAATCGTTACTAATCATTTGATCTTGTTATCGACTAGGAATATAATATAGGTTAGGTTTAGTAGGGTAAAAGCCACCGGAAAGACAATGTGATTTGTAAAGAAAAAAGGTAAAGAATGCCCATCCAGGAAAGATGGGAAGGAATTTGAAATCACGCTGGACTTCAATTCTATTCTATTATTATCTGTTATACGAACAGATGGTATACACAATTTAAAATTTGAAGAAACATGAAACTGGAACACGAACACTCACAAACTCAATGACCCAAAAAGCACTTCTTCACCTTAATTTGACCAACTTTCCACATAAAACAGCTCAAATCATTAATGATTTGTCCGTTCTATTCCTAAACCCTGGCAGGGCCCCAGTGCACCATTGACTCAACTCAATATGTAAATAATATATTGACAAAGCTGTTGCTGCCATAGACGAAAATAAAACTGACCTAATGTTAATATTACAGGAACAGGAAGTCACTTCACCCTACTATTTACATTCTCTGTCCATTGTGACGCTGCCTTGCGATTACTAAGCCCAACCGCCAGCCTGCTACGGCTCATCTCAAAGCACCTACATAATAAATGAACAGGAAATCCTGGGCACTAAACAAAGTCCCATGCCTAGAAAATGCAGTTCTCATGTTTGGTTTTCTGTACTGCAGCAAGCACTCTATGATCCAGAGTCACGATGAAGGCACTAGAAAACTCACCCACGCAGCTGGTAGTCATTTAAGAAAATGACGGTCTCTCTCAGTGACAGAGACTAAAAATAGGCCTTTTATGGTATTATTGGCTTTATTCTTCAAGATTACGTCTAGGAGGATACAGGCACAAGCTAGAGATGTTATGGAGGGAGGAGGGGGGTGGAGCGTTTGTGTCTGTGTTTATGTGCAAAAGGAGGGAGAGGGGGTGTTTGAGTGTACAGAAATAACTAAATTTAGCTTTTCAGGCATCACAATGAAAGTTATATATTTTTAGCCCCTCTAGAATTTTGATGTTCCACCATGTGAAAGCTGGCAGCTGACACTTTGTCATTCAGTGTGCGCTTTGGAGAGCTGTGTGTTTGTGGGTGAAGCAGCTAGGCGTTTTATTTCACACAACTTCCATTCTGCTTTTTGTTTATACTCAATCAGAACCACTAAGGGATGATATCAACCCTTCATGCATATTGCCGTTGACGATGGGACAACGGCAATGACAAGTGTCTTGCACAACCACACTTATCACCCCAGATACGCATATATAATCATGCATCATCCCAAACAAAAACAACAAGCCTGATTGCTGTGCAGTGTTAATCAACCCCTCACAGGAACAGAGACTCACAGCTTAATTAATCAAAAAACTCTAATTATCGGCCTTATAGGATTTGTGTTGTTCATATGTGTCATCAACCAAGGAGATAACTGTCAGCTGCCAAACTGCACATGGACATTCACTTGGAGTGGACTTAGCCACTGCAAGTAAGGAGTTGACAATGGGCTTTGTCAGACAAGGGCAAGCTTAATAGATCATAAGTCTAGCTTTTGTGTGACAAGTTGACAACCTACCCCAAGAACAATCTAGGAGAAGTCAGACTCGGCACGCAAATTCAATGAGATATTAACCTCTTTCAAATAATTTCAGTCCGAAAAAGTTATGTTTATTTTCCACACTATTTAGGCAAGGCAAGGGGAGTGTCAGCCGGGGAATTTGCTATGCATGCAAGTGTGCAATATATGCTCCAGTTGTATGTGGTTACTACTATAAAATTTGAAGAGAAGCAAGGCAGAGTATATTTTTACTGTTATTGCAACTCATACTAAGAAGTGAACCAGTATGTCTGAATCCTAAAAGCTAGCTCTGAAAACCCACCCATCACGTCAAATTATTCACAAATATTATTAAATTCACACAATTAAGACAAAAATTTCGGGATGCTCAAGATCCACATCTGTTAACAAAACATCTATTTATACATGTGAGAGAAGGGAGGTTCGGTTTTTACCTTTTTCAGAGCTGACATTCTAGGCAGTTCCTCCACCTTCAAACCCCGTTCGTACGCTGAGGTCCCAGGCTAAGTTTGGAGAGTGCGCAAATGTGAACTCAGTCCGGCGCTGGTGCTGAGGCTGAGCCATGGGGTGGCACCTACTTGATATTCTCATCGCGCTTCCCATGCGCTACTGTCAGAGCAGCCTTTGGAGCTGGCTCGATGTGCGCATGGCCAACAGCGCTGTAGTAACCTGTTTTGGACACAGAGGGAGTGCTTGTTAGATTCTCATTGAGACGTGTTGTCAATGTAGCTCGTTAGCTTGCAGGACAAATGGGCACTGCGGCTTGAAGTCTCCAGGAAGTTTGGGAATTTATCAGACGGAGCTGACTTGTTTAACACTTATGTCACATGCTTCTACATTGGCATGTCCTATAACCTATTGTTTTATTCAACATGTATGTTTCAGCCTTTGGTGCGATGAATTTGGACTCTGGCTAGTTCACCATGCTTTGCTAGCTTGTTAGCTAGCCACCCAACCAACCACCATCATTGTCCTCGTATCACGGTGCATATCAGATTGAATTAGGCTACGTTTGTTGAAATGGCACAAAGGAAAGACGGTGAGTGTTGTTAATTCACCAGCTACCTTCTCAACCAGTGAGCAGATGGCCTATGCTGTTTGTCGCGGCTGTTGAGCTAATCGAAATCTCGTTATTTGTAGTATCGCGAGCATATGTTGTAAACAAATACACGTGCTACCTGCCGAACTCCGCAAATAGTACACTCCCAGTAGGACATGAATATTTTATATTTGTTGATTTGCTATTCCTTTTCTGAATGATCTATAATATTATGTGTTACTAAGCAAACCAAATGCATTTAAAGAAAAAGTATTATAGTATTATAATCGTAAGTGTTTTCTTTCTTTCTTTCTTTCAGTATTCCAATCAAAAGTCCTCAACAAGCTTTACCATAAAGCTCCAACGGAGCAAAATAAGCCTAACCCTATTAATCTTGTGGAGATATTGGCGAATAAACCTGCTCTGAAAAGAAAAACATTTCCGAATTCAGTCAAAGGTAAACCCAACATTACACTATATATATACTGTGCATGTAATTGCCATGTTGATTGTTTCATCTGTACACACCACACACTACACTGAAATAATTTATAGAAAAACCTTCAGTTTCATTTTGCGCTAATCACTTTCCTGTTTCTAGAGACTTCAAGTCTGGTATAGTCTGCACAAACATCCCCCTTTTTATGCCCCTTACACACAAGCACCACAACAGTTGAAGTTCTCCCTCCTCCTTCAGTGTTTGTTTCATAACCCTCCCCTGTACCTCTTCATGTGTCTTAGATGATGGAGAGTCATTATCCAGCAGCACTGATCCAGGCCTGCGGGTTTACACAGCCCTGCCTCCACCTGCAGACTACAGGGCGGGCCCCCAGGGGGAATCTGTCACACAACCCCAGCCGGAGAGGATAAATAGTGACGGGGAAGCAGCTGGTAAGAGCGTCCTTATCTTTACATTTATGACGTGCCTCTGCTCGCCGTGGAGTTAAGGCTCCATTTACCGTGTCAGAGATTCTCCACCTCAATCAAACGGTGTGAGTGTGACTTGTAGGGAGGATCTTTACTAGCCTCACCTAAGCAAAGGGGATAAACTGTTGAAATATACATCCAACCGTTAACCCTGTCGACAATTAGGCTGATATTGACTCACTAAACCTCGGTCACATTAAACTCTATGGTGAATTAAAGCTCAACGTTTGGATCCAGAGTGTAATTAAAAACATCTTGAATATTTTGAATCAATAAACTTGCACTGAGTTGGGATTTTTTTATTTATGTTTCGGTAGAATGATTTTGTGGGTGGCGCGTGCTATATAAGAAATTATTTTGAATGTTGTGGGCTGTATTCTGTATCTCCCTCCATTAGTTCCACTTAGCCTGGCTCCACCCGCCCGCCTAAGTACTTCCGCTCAATTTTAATTTCCCTTCTTCAGTACTACGTCTGGGTTTGCGGTGTATATATTCCTGGGTTTTCTCCGTCCAAATTTTGTGTGTCCAATCAGCGAACAGAGGGAGTGGCTGAGAACAATGACGTTAAAGTCAGCCCCCGTTGACGGACATCTTCACTCACAGTGTTTGGTTGGTTTACAGCCTGCGCACAACCTGATTCCCGGGCGGTCCCGGCGCATGACATACGTCACGACCAAACGTTAGCGATTGGTTATGGCAGATCCAGAGTGGCACTGGGCAGAGCCAATATTTTTAAACTACAATAGACACCCGCCTTCAAGTGAGTTAACGTTAGTCAATTGAGTGGGTCCAGACTCTCTGTGCAAATGAAATGAAGTACCAGAGTCAGGGAGGACCAGGCTATGTTTCACTGGTTTAGCGGAGAGAATTGACGTCATGAAACATTCAAGCTGAGTGTACCTACTTAGGATATGCATTAGCAGAAAATACCTCAAATTTCATCCATGTGCATTATTATTATTCTCTAAAACCAGAAGTTTATTTTCTTAACGTCTTTTTGGACTTTTGGACTGCCACAATAACTTTTAAACACATCACACCACCATGTGGAGCCAGCTCTATTTTAGGCTCACATAGACTGTATAAAACGGCTCAAAGCCCATGCCATTTGCACTACTGTAGGACAGATGTAGCTGCCTTAAGTGGTACACCCAGCTGCAAATATCCTATCCCCCTTTAGGATACTAAACAAGCACATGGACATGCATTACTCTTCTACATATTTAATTGAATCCACTGCATTTTAATGACTGAATTCACTATAAATAATGCATATTTTCTAAATGCTCTGGCAAATGAAACATCTCCATCGTCCATGGGAATACTAGATAGTGTTTCAACTCTCAGCCATCTACCAGTGTGCCAGTATTCCTTGGAAAACACTGTTGCTAAGTTTAGATCTATACAGACCAGAAGTTGCTTTTTGACCACGAGTTTGCACTGAAACGAGCAATCGCTACCCACAGAACTGCAGTTTGTAAATTTTTCCAGCTCACGTTTTGTTCTGATATCTCGTGGTGCAAACCTGCCACCAACGATTACCCTCAGTCCGGCTGCCTTGTAGCCCCCGGGGGCTCTGAGCTCTTACAGAGAGGCACTGGAGATGTGAGAGGGTAGAAAACAGAGCGTTTACGCGGACAAGAGTGTTGTGTCCGCAAAGGACCCATTTTAATTCATTTATTAAATTGTATAGACTTTTTGAACACCCTGTATGCTATTTTTTATGTAGTAGATAGATTTTTCTTTTTACTATAGTTCCTAACTGATATGTTTACACTTTCAATTGCTTTCCAATAGCAACATTTTCCATATGGAATTTGCGTTAGTCTTATGACATGTCAAAGCTATCTCCCTTGGGTTCAAAGAGGCACCCTAATGCATCGTATAGTGTACGGACAATGCACCCGTTATATGTCAAGACACGGTGTGAACTAAAGGTAATGACCAAAATCAAACTTTTTATCTTTCTGCTACCTACAGCAGAGAGCGGCGACGACACAGACCAAGACGGACCGAGCGAAGACCACAGGAGACGCAGAAGAAGAAGGGGGAAAAAGACGCGGGCCCCCCGCGAACATTCCTCCATCGATGGAGCAACCGGGGCGGCTGAACCAAAAGCCAGACACCTCACACGAGACTCCAATGCCACCGCTGAGGGGGGTGGGGGAGATGGTGGCGGCGGTGGGGAGCCCCTGAGCAGAAACAGAAGGAGGAAGCTGAAGAAGAAACGCCACAAGGAGAAGCTGCACGCGCTGGGCCTGGCGCCTCGGGCATCGGCTCTGGAGTTCACCTATCAGAGAGAAGGAGACGAGGAGGAGGAGGAGGGGGAGGAGGAGGAGGGAAAGAGTGCAGATGAGGTGTCAAGGTTCCTCAAGAGCACAATGGAGATCTACCTATCAGACGGTGAGCGGTTGGTTGCACTGCAATTTTAACATGGAATATCCCTGTGAAGATAAATCAACTTTATTTTATTATACTGAAGTGACAATGTTTGACATTGATCTATTCAACTAAATATTACTATTTAAATCATTTGATTGCCGTGCCATTAGAGCTTACTTGCAATGACTGAACCCTGAGCTGGCTGCTTCTTGCTATCCATTTGTTACAGGGATCTAAATGTAACCATGTTAATGGGTCGGGCTGACCCGACCCATGTTTGTTCGGTCTCATTCACTGCCCCAAACATTTAGGCTATTAGGCCGCACTTGCCTTATTGTCATTCCTAAAGAAGAAATAGGCAGAAAATGCTTTTCCTACAAGTGATGATATTTTACGTTTGGTTTCGACCATATAAACATATTTTTTGTTAATGACCAGGCCTGGAATTTTGTAGAACATAAATGTGTCTATGCGTCTGATTTAACTAATGCATTTTCTTTAACCCTAAATTAGCTATGATGTTTCATTTTTTTTCTGTACTAATTCCCATCCTATGCCCTGCGCCGTTCCCTCTCGCTCCAGGCTCAGTGCATCCAGACTGGCCTACTCTGCCAACCGCAGCACTGCAGAAACTGCTGAGCAACGTGATCGACGGAAGCGCCCCTCCGTCAGTCCTGAGGCAGCTCACCCGACTCATGGGGCTCGTGCAGCGCAAAGAGGCTGGCAGGCTGGCCCAGGCCCTGGAGGACCTCTGCGCCGCGCCCCTGGCTCCAGGTCTGTTGGTACAGATGGCTGCCTGTGCTGGGCAGCAGTCACTAACACCTACATCCAACCTTACTTGGACAAACCTGCCTTTAAAATAACTTGTCTTGACTTGTCTTGACTTGACTTGACACAGACTTGCCTTTACCTGTCAATTGGCACACATACATGCCCCGACTTGCCAAAATTGGATCCATACAGGCCCTTACTTGCCAATATTGGATATGTACCTGCCTTTAGTTGCCATTATTAGCCACACACTTGTCCTGACTTGCCAATAGTAGCTGGATACATGCTGTTACTTGCCAATAGTCTAGTAAGGGGCATACCTGCCCAGCTAAACACCTGCCCTGACTTGCCAATATTACACGGCTTGTTAATATCAGCTACATACCTGCCCTTATTTGTAAATAGCTGCAACACTCACAGCTGAGCTCTTTATAGAAACATTGCGTGTCTCAGCTTGCCCTCCTTTCTCTGGCTTCATACACAGCCGTACAAATAGTTATGTTGGCATGGTTACTCTCCTGGGGACACGTAGCCCTGGTGAAACATGATTGTTTGAAATTGTGAAAGAAATTGTGTCTGTTTGTGTGTGTGTCTGTGTGTGTACGCCAACTCAGACAATGCATGCATGCATGCATTTATTCAGTTGGCTGACTAGATATCGGGCAAGCCCATCCGTACTTGTGTCTTCTGAACCATGTTTCTTTGTTAACATTAGTCACAGTGAAACATTCGGTTCAAGGTGCCAACCATCCAAAAGAGAGCATTCTGTGTAGTGTATTTTCTAATAAGGAGCCCACAATAGAGCTTTCTCTAGTTTTGCCCCTTGACTGTTACTAAACCATCCAAATAAGGTCCTGAAAAATCGAAAAATGGCGGTGGATTTTAAATGTTATCAACTGGGCCATGACATTTTAATGGATAATGGTATAAGTATTATAGTCATTGAGACAAAGGTATCAAAGATCTTTCTTTAAAGACATAATCTGAATAGATTGTGCCTCCCTCCAGACTCTCTGCCTTATTCCTTCTGCTGGATACCATGTTGTATATGTCCTGGGAAAGGCGGCTAAAAATAAAAAAAGCTGTGGGCATAATCAAACTGCTCAAATTGCTAAAAACATTCAAGCAACAAAGGAATGTTATAGTATATTGAATATGATAAGCTTTGAGATTTAACATTTCAACCTCTGTATGTAAATGTTAAACAATACAAACTGAATGCCTTTGTAGCTAACCCTATTCAGAATTCAATGAATCTAAGCTTAAAATATACTGACCTATTTCTTGTCTACCTTCCTGGCACGCTAAGAGAAGTCTGTAGATAATAATTTGTCACTGTCATCCAATAGCAGGTTTGATTTACTGCAATGCAGCACAGCAAAACAGTTTCCTATTCCAGACATACACAAGTGGCAGTAAGGGGTTTGTAATGCGGCCAAAACGGCACATGAGCAACCCACCTTTTGTGTGAACAAAATGTATCTTCTATTCCATACCAAAGCACCCCTCACACACTCCCCCATGACAGTCCCAGTCAGTGGACCACAGCGTAGCAAAGAAAACCTATGCTTCCATAAAGCTAGTATACTTTTTCACTGTAGTTCAACCCATAAAGTTTCCTTCATGCATCTGTTCGACTGCTTCTTCCTTTTCATGAAATGTAGGGGGGGGGGGCGAATATAAAAAATGGATTCCGACCATATTGGATTCTTTTGATGTATTTCTAAGAAGAGTAAGTCTGCCTTGGGCAGCCAATAGAGCGCTGGAGAAACATTAATGATCGTATTTGTACACATGCATAACTAGATGGCGGGCGTGAATATTTGTAGATTCAACAACATGAGTTGTGAAGATTTTGGCAGCAGAAAAGGAGTTCTTGTGATTAGCAACACCCCCCACACTGGCTTCAGAGAATGGGATGCTTGCTGACAGCTTTGTAACATTTTATTCAGATTCTGGCTCATCCTTGCTTGTCTTTTTTTTTCCCCTCAGAAGAAACTGCTGCATTGGTGCCTCTGTTCAGATACTGGATCACAGACATTCTCCCCATGCAGAGAGATGCAAAGGAGTGACCATCTGAGAACACATCCGCAAGACTTTGAGAATGAGACCCAGAGGCTTCTGAAGGACTTGAAGAGTAACCATGCCAAGCCATAGGAAACACAAAACAAAATGTATTGGCCAAGTCAAGTCAGCTGCCAATGCCAATTTGATCCATCAGAAATTCAAGCAATACAAATTCACTGTTGTTAATGAGGAGAAGGTGCTAACCATGTTTTTTATGCAAGTATCTCTTGAGTCTCTGTTAGATGTATTCAGGAACACCTAAACAAACTACTGCTTAATAAACGGCTGCATTTTGGTACCATCCATATCTGTCTCACTTTTACGGAAAAACCAGGTTCCCCACATCTTTGCCCAATTCAATCTTTTCTCCCGCCAAAATTAAACTGTTGTCATTATCGACCCAAGCTTTCACTGCACCGCCAGTCATTATACATTTTCTTTTTACCAAGTGGTTGATGCAGTCTAAATTGGATGCCTAATTGTTATTAGCATCACACTTGTCCTCCCCTATCGGCCTTCAATTGCCAGAAAACCAAATGTCAGTTGTGCTTGAAGAGCCACCCAGACTGCAGATGTCATGACATTTAAAATCAACCGGCTAACTGGGTAGCTTGTCATTTAGATCGACACTTCACAAGAGCCATTCCCATTTAAGAGGGTGCATCATAAAGCCTTTTCATCCCATCTGGAAATTGTTAATGTCCTATGTGAAAGACAACTTTGATTATGTTATGAGGTTGTCATTCGGGACATCGACATGAGAAATAACCGAAGGAGTGACGTAACTGGTATCGTACCCTTTTGAACCGGGTGTGCACCAACCAGCAATGTGTGCAGAACCAACACCTCGCAAGATTGAAAGACCAGTAAACAACTCCGGGGGAGATCAGAGCTCAGACGGCTGACCTGTGGATCTGCACAGTAGTCTGTCCTAATAGGCCTGATGGTGCGTGAGAGCCCCGCTTGCCAAGGGAAGAGGTCGGTGAAAGGGGAGAGAGGATTATCCAGGGTTGGCAGTGCCATTAGACGCCTGAAGGATTCCCGTATTGCACAAAACCGGATTGACAGGAAAAGTCTTCTGGGTTATACCGCTTGTTTGTTTAAAGCCACCTGTGGCAATTAACTCGTGACTTTGGTCAACATTGCAGCCTTGCTGAATTCTTACAGCAGATTACTTTGGGGGGCCGCCATTTGTGCCCTCCGTTGAAAAGCCACCCACCGCCAGATGCCAGGCATCTGGCAAAGGGGCTAATGGTCTCATTCTGGATGCATGAGCCGACAGGGACTACAAGGACGCAACCCACATTAACCCAAAATGCTTTGTTTGTATGTATTTCTTTAGTACACCACATGTATTTGTAGTGATTGGCACACACTTGCTTTTTTGGTTATTTTTTTTTCGGTGGTTAAGGGAGGTTATATTATTTTTATTTCTTGACATTAATCTACATTCCACGGTTTCACCACAGTGTTTAGATTGTACGGGGAAGCACTGAATCCGTGGCCGCGGCCTCACAGATCTTCGCGTCGTATGAATCAATGAGGGTACGAGGTCAGCTCGGCTTCTCCGCTCACAGAGTTGAGGTGAAGGTCCGGTTGGCAGTTGTTCTTCCTGGGCTGACTCTTTCCGGTGCACCGAGGGAGGCGTCCTCAGCATAACCTCCTTGTTATAAGGACTCTGCTCAAGTGCTCAAAACCCCGAGGCTACCCGCGTCTAAGGATGTTAAAGTCTTCAAATGTGTGCTGACGCTGCAAACATACGGAAAAGAAATGGCCAAATCAGCTGACACTGCAGATTCGAGCCATTCTTTTGTGTTTGTACTGTACAACCAAAACCTGTTGAACCTTTTAGATTGGAATCCCTTTAGTTACAGTAGCCCTGCTTCAGTTCATTCAGAGGTAAAGATTCTGAGGACATTAGACCATCAGTGACATTTAGACTTTGGTGACCAAAACAAAGGTTTCTGGTGGTTTAAATTCCTTGAATTTATATAATTATTATAAAAGCATCAATAGGACACTGCATTATCACATCGAAACAACCTCCTCCATTTTTTACGTATGGAAGCATTGGAATGCTAGTTATTGTGTTAATAATGTGCAAGTATTGTTTTTTGGTCATTATATATTAAATATTTAGTAATTTATCATGATATTATTTGTCATTATAGGAAAACATTCTCATGTATAGAAGTGCCACAATGTTAATTAGCCTAGGCTATTGTGTATTTATATTGATTTGGATTTAAAGTAGTACATCTCTCTTGTGTCCTCAAAAAATGAATATCGCAAACATATATCGTTCTTTCCTTATTTACTGTTATGTTTATCTCCTCTGACCTTCCTGTGCGGTCACCTATACTGTTTATTGCATCATGGTCTTTAATTTGAGTTTAAAGCGGCAGTAGAAATCCTCTTTAAACTTTGCCATACCTCAAGACACAATAAAATCTGTTCACAGCTAATAGCCAGATTTTACTGCATCCTCTATTAATCAGATGCACACAAAGTCACACAGACAGACAGGTAAACAGGCAACACACGCACACACTCTCAAAGTAGCATGTTGCTGTCTGACTTCCCTGTCTGCTTATACTGTTGTCTTCGTGGCCCTGCCAACCTCCTGTAATCCACTTACCCCCTGCTGCCTGTGCGTTTATGTCTTACGTAATGACCAGAGGGCGATGTTATAAGGCCGGTGTGCCAAGGCTGTCCTGCACTAGGTACATGCTACAGGTAGTGGTGTCCACACCAACGAATAAACACACACAGACACACACAAAGGGCCAGTCAAGCGCCTCTGTCAGTGGATTTCCTAATCCCAGGGATCCAGGCAGGGGAACTCCGAAAGGGGCTGAATAACTCAGAGAACCATCTTGAGAGACGTACCCGGGCGTCCTCACGCACTCCATCAGCATGTTTTTCAGAGTGCCACGACTCACTCCAGGTTACCTCCGGTTTCTGCAGGTAAGATTGGGCCAGTGCTGAACTGAATTCTCTTAAAATATTCTTCACTGCACTCAATTTTAAATGTTTATAAAATAACAGATGTTTCTGGGATTGCTACAAATGTCCCTTTACTTATCTGTATTAACAAGGAACAGCACTGAAATGATGCATTGGCATGCAGTGCATAGATAACATGGTCGGCTGCTTGTGTCTCGGGTGGCAGTTCCTCAGTAAGTGTAAGCAGCCTACCTGCTCTCCCCAGGTAATGCAGCAGCGATGGACTGCTGACTCAGAAATGACTTGCCCTTAAAGAGGGAACGAAGAAGGCGATTGCTACCTCAAAACACCACAATTGCACTTTGGACTTATTTTGATTTAGTAGTACCCTTTCAAACGGATGTCTTGATATTGACATGCCAAGGACCAAGTCCAGCTGACTGACAGATGCTCTGTTGGCCTCCCGCTCGCAGTCGCTGAGAAATGGGAGGATCTTTAGAGTGGTGCATTGATGGAGTGTTGGGGGCAAGGCTTTAATAGAGGGGAGTGCATAGTGATCAGTCCTTATGAGTACGGCATGCCTCACACAGAGAGGTTGCTCCGCATGGTCTAACGCTGCCGTATTTCAATGTCAATTTCTAAGCCATTCATTATGTCCATAATATACAGACATGACACCACGGGTTCGTAGACATACACACCCGTGGGTACGGCTCGGCTAAGGTATCAGGTTGCCTTTGCTTCTTTATTTGCATTTTTACTTTTGATTTCATTTTGCATCTACAAACAGTCGTTCACAATCTATCTCATCTAGAGTGGTACCGTGATTGGTCATTTACAGTACAGCGCATTTATCTAGTCCATATATTTGTGATCGTATCGTATATTATTTTATACGGCCACGTAAATTACATTGCAGTAGGTGTAATTATAAAGCTCCCTCTGACCTGAGTTATCTCAAGCATAGAACAATAGTTTATTTGTTGATAAAGGGTGAACACAGCATAATTGGGTGTTTGCTGCCCATTATATGACCTTATTAATTTTTTTCATTTTAACAATATAACAACTAAACAACTAAAGTGGCTTAGCATTAAACCATGTTGTGTTTCTTGGATGCACAATTTGCTCTGTGTGTGTGCGTGTGTGTGTGTCTAATAAACATCCAGGACTCTCACAGCCACTAATAGTCTGCATCACTGTAATTGACATGGGTAAGAACTAAGAAGGAAGAATGACCATGCAGTTTCAGACAGTTTGGCCAGAACAGGTCTAAAAAAAACACATTGTGGGATCTAATCATAGCCCATAACTTTATGATTGGCGCTTGTTTGGATGACTTGGCCACTTTCTCTATAACTCTGGTGGGGTCGCTCTGCTGGAGTCTCTGCGGTGGAGCCCTGGTATGCGTGATACATTGTTACTGCTTCTATTCTATCAGCTCATTATTCTCTCCGCTTGAGCTACTTCACAGCATAATTGCAGCATCTCCCTGTTCTCAGTTCACAAAAAGCAGTCGCATTTATACTGCAGGTTATTTTCCTAAAACAATGCACTGGAAGGATTGAAACGGCCCATTGAATCCTTAAATTACAGCTATGGCTTTCTAACTGTCTGTGGCGCAGCGCCATTAGAACAATATAGAGCTTGTATTATTTTCACCTCTCTGCGTTTTATTCTCTTCAAAGGGCCAAGTGAGGAGCTGACCTTTGTCTCAAATTGGGCGAGGCATCTTTGTTTGTTATTTTTTCCCCAGAGAAAAGAAGGCTTTTAAATATGTTTGAAGGGAACTTGAGGTTTGGTTAAATGGGATTTGGTTAGGAACTTTGTTTGAGACTGCTTTGGGGAAAATACCAAAACAAAATTAATTACAGTTTGGTCAGGGGACAAATTCTTTGGACTTAAACAAACAGAATATTGCCCAAAGTACTGACAGATGATGAAAACAAGGGTGTGAATACATTCATGAAATATTTACAGAATCAGAGATCATGAAGTATGAGTAAGCATGAGTAAGTGTAACATATGTCGAATAGAAGATATCTGCTTCCTGCAATAATATGTGTAATAATAATAATAATGAATAAACACCAGGCTGTTTATTCTGGCCTGTCACTCAGTCCCACTCAGTGATGAAAGTACGTTGAACAAGATGTTGCAAGAAACAGTAAATATGTTTTTATTGAGTTAGCAAAACATGAAGGGGTGAATTATTGACATTTCAATCTCAAAGCACTCAACATCACAAACAGCAATTTTCCACCACCTAGGACATCCAGACATTTTCATTCCTACATCGGAATGACTAAATCTGGGATCTCTCTCTCTCTCTCTCTCTCTCAGACCCAGGCCTGCAGACCAGTGTCCATGCGGCCCCCGGTTGAAAGGACCCTCCCGGGCGTAGCGATGCTGATGGGGGCCCTGGGGATCGGTATGTGTGGTTACAGCTCCCAGCAGCTGGCCCTCCACCACCGGCCCTCCGCCCGTGTGCTCCAGTGGGCCGGCGCACACACCAGCATCCCCTCGGCCGCCATGATGGGAGGAGGCAGCCAGAGGACCCCCTTCCTGGATGTGAGCCGCCAGGCCAGCGCGTGCATGGAGGTTCCCCCGCCCTCCTACGCTGGCGACAAAGTGGCCCTGAAATAGCCTGGGTCCGATTTCAAGATGACCAAGCCTCATAGGTTTCTGTTCAGGTAATGGTGCATGTGCACACCTTTAATCGGAGCGGTGCCGGCCCGTGGACGCACGCGGCCCACGCTCCCTTGAGATGTGCCTGTGCGGACCGACATGAACTGGACCTGTGTGTTGGCTTGGAGAATGAGTGCGTGTTAGCTCAATGATCAAATAGTGTCAGTTCCAGTAGCCGGTGTAAAATAGCAGCAACCCTTCATCATCTATAGCCAGTTTGGAGTTTGTTCCCAAACACTTAGATTGGAATGTGTTCGATTTTACGCTTGAAATTCGACAGAAGTTTAGAGTGGATCTTAAATAAGATCACGTGTTTCATCTACAGTCTGTGGCGTGTGTCTTGGTGAATGCTGAGCGGAGAAAAAAGAAAAAGGGACTTGATGCTTGGCACGGCTCTCATGAACGCAGATGGTGGTTGGCAGCATGTCTCCTGTATACCCTCCCTCCCCTCCTCTCACACACCCACTGACACACACACACACACACACACACACACACACACACACACACACACACACACACACACACACACACACACACACACACACACACACACACACACACACACACACACACACACACACATACACAACACACACATGCCAGAAATCCCTGTGCAACTGGGTGCCGGTGGCTCCAATTGATTTCAACGGAGTAGAACCAGGTGCCGTTCATCAGCAGGCCTTGGCATTAAGCATGAACTGGCATGAGGCTGCCATCAGCACTCATTCACACATCATGGTGGAAGACAGTGGTTCCAGAAGATTAGGTACAAATCACCCTTTCTGGGAGCATAAGAGAGCGTGATGGGGGGGCTGTGAAATTGCAATCTGTACCAGTAACAGTGTAGGCTTTGTCTTCTCAAGCCAGTATCTACTCTGTGTGTGTATTGATTCCATATCTATCTTGGGAGCAGCTTGTACTTGACCCCGGTAAACAACAGTGCTGTATAAATACACCTCTGTAGATTAAGGGTCCTAATTCACCTGGGTAAGACAGCGATGGCAGCATGCACGGCAGAGAGCCTCTCCCTGCCTGAGCCTGGCAGCCTAAGCCAATTTCCTCATTTAGTATTAGCCCTGGTGGAACATCAGCACCCCGGCACTTACACACACACACACAACCACCTGATCTTGTATTCAGACTAAGTACCAACAAGACAGAGCCAGGACAGGACCTGACGGTTCCTGTGCATCCCCGCTCTTGTGCCGTTCCCCCTGCAGTGTCCACCACTAATAAGCCCCCCCCCACGCTGCCGTCGGACACAGAGGTCCTGATGGGTTCTGCCCTTTGAAGGGCCAGCAGGTGGGCTTTTGGCGAGACCACTGAGTGTGGTTGAGAACGCGTGCTGTGCCTTATGGGGATAGCGCAGATGCGGTCTCGTTGTTGTTGTGCTTTTGTGGCACGGTTAATGACCTGAAACTCAATTAGCACTCATGGGAGAGATTGAGCGACGTTTGGGGATGAGCTTTCGTGGTTGCTGGTTGTTGTTTTTTGGACGAGCCTGCATCGGCACAACTTTTTAACTCAGAAATGCGAAATCACTCCTTAGAGAGTTTCATAACGCTGAGGTCAGAAAGACCCAGTGATCCATTTCCTCCCGCTGCGATGAAGACATTGGTGTGTATATCCCGGTGTGGCTTTGAAATCTGAGGATTTTTGCAGGCTGGGAGACGGTAACACGACAAGCCAAGGCAACAAGGGCCTTGCTGCAAATCTGTAGTTCTGTAGTAGTGCCCTGACAATGGATTAAACCTCTTATCCTACTATCCTACCGCCACCCAGGTTCTATATCTAGTGGGTGCTGGAGTGTTGGAATAGTGTCACATCATGTGCTGCATTGGTACAGTTTATTGCTCCCCCACAGGCCTCGTCGGGACATGGGTGAGAGGGGGGTTGACGGGGTTTAACGGACACTCTCGATGCTGCCATGGTCTGCAGAAGGTGTATTGAGCATTAAATAAATGTATTGATCTCAATCATCCCACTGCACCAAAACAGCTGCTTCTCTGAATTTCCCCAACTTGTGTTAGAGAACTGCTGACATGACGTGAGACTGTATGAGATGCATGTTCTTATTTTAACATTGCAGGTGGAGGCGTTATTTAAGAAAAGAGTGTTTTGCACAAACAGGATGCATAATGATTAATGCGACTAAGTGAAATTGTTTGGAGAATGTTATGTTTACGACTGTTGCACTATTTGTCATCCCCTGGCTTTTGCTGGGCCTAAACACATATATTTTGAACAGTATGCTGTATTGTATTCACTGAAAAAAATCAATAAAACGATCAAAAGAACTGCTTGTGTTATTTGAGTTGAAATGTCACACTTTATTCCTATAGTGAAATTATTTTCTGTGTCATCAATGACAAAAGAAGGCGTTCTCATCACGAAGATGAATGCCCTCACTCCCATAAAATACTGTGCAAATTAAATTGTAAAGGAGACCTCAACCTCATCATAAATGCATGACAAAGGTGTATGCGCACATGGTGATTGTTTACTTTAGTAGAGTTGTGATCTTTAATGACACTTTGGTGGGTTAAACTTTTTGGTTGAGACATTGTGATAAACCAGAATCGCATTTGCACTTCACACTATACATGTTTTATCCCTCACATGACCTCATCATTCTCTAATAAGAAAGTTTATTACAAATAATTCTGCATAATCATCTGAGAATAGATAACAAATGCATTTGCCATTGAGCAACAAAAGTAACCATAAAAACAAATACTAGCACTTGCATAAGTATGTAGACTCGTCTCGGAAACCAGCCAATCAGATTTGAGATGTAATGGGAAGAGGGGATACAATATAATTTGGCGACTATTCCCCCTAGTGGATAGAAAGAAAAAACGTCCAACATCGATGCAAAGTTTTCCTTCGTTTTTTGTATGTCGGGTGCGAATTTATAGGATTTACCCATGTGATTTTTTTCTCCATCGTGTGGAAATAACATGTTTGCATTAAAAACGAGAAGGACATGTTCTTCTGTGTTCCCTGCCATTTACCGCACACCCCTCCTCATAAACTGAAGACAGCGAGGTGAAGTTGTGGATGAGTAGCGCGGACGGAGGGTGCACACAACAACGGGACTCGGCGATTGAGACATAAATAAAGTGAGTTTGAACCATCTTTATTTGACCTTTTAACGGGTTGTTTTACAACGCTGTCCCCAAAATAGTTTTTAGTTTGATTTATGTTTTTGGGCGCCCCAACATGACGTATTTATATCATTATACTGAAATGTTGTTGATGCACATCAACGAATCCATCGGTGCATGGAAGTTTTGAACAAATTGCTCGTCAAGTATACCAATGCCTTACGATTGTTTTAAATGATCATTTAAAAGTCTTCTGACAGTCGTCTGACAAATATAAGTTTCTTTAAGGGAGAAACTCGGGTGAATAACTAACGCTGTTCGCTAAAGAGACGCCTCCACGGCGACCATGTGTGTCCCCACATTATGTCTTATCTTGTAATTTGGTTCATGGTCATGTGCTACAAGGCTAACATTCGGCTCTTAACAAGTCAAGTGCTTATTTAGAGTTTTTCAAAGAAATAACATCCAGAGTTATGTGTGTTATAGCCCGACAAAAGCATAGTGCATCTAATCAGGCAGGGCACATCAACACCAGACAATGAGCATGATCTTTGTCTGGTGTTGATGTGCCCTGTCTGGTATGATGCACTATGATTTTGTCGGGATACCCATTCCAAACAACTTGTTATTTTTTTGCAACAGCAAAATTGGCATTCAAATGAGTACTTGTGCACACCAATGATTGTTTTGTAAACTTCACTCCGCCTCGCCGGGCCCTGGGCTCACGATAACTCTGGAGAGGATAACCTATTATTTCACTTCCGTAGAGATGTAAGCTATAATCAGTGTATGAGTCCCTGATGTCACTGTCTCAAAAATAACCTGTTCTCAAGCTCAAAAAGTGAATGTGCCTCATAACATGATTCCTATGGCTAACATTGTATTTAAAATAATATATATTAACCCATATATTCAGATATTTTGTGTGTATGTGTTGGTAGGCCCCAGGAAGAAACAACTGCAGGGTGGCCATCAGAGTGCACCATGGGTCACTTCTCCAGCAAGGAAAGCCACGGGGCATCAGGTTGGTCAACACAAAAGGCTAACACTGTGGTCACACTGTGTGTGTGCGCATGTGTGTGTGTGAGTGTGTGAGAGATTGACTCTGGATGTTGCCCCTTCAGTACCCCCTGTTCCCTAATTCTGGTAAACCACTTTAAGAAGCTCCTTCATGTTTTCTAAAATGATTTTCAATTACGTAACACAAAAAAGTACACGCACACACACACACACTCCTGGCAGTCTGCTAGTGAGAACAAAGCGAGCCCACTGCCAAGCCTCAAATACATATTCTCTTCTTCAGGGAAGAGGGGGAACTAATAAAGGAGGGAGAGAAAGGAAAAGAACAGCTAGGCGGGGGCAGAGTGCGAGCAGACGGGGAGGGCGGTGTACAGAGAGGTATAGACCTGAGGGACGTTTGGGGAAAGGACCACACATGCATAATGAAGGAGAGGATAAACAAAGGGAGAACCGGATGCCTGTGTGTATTTTTTTTTTTTTAATAAATTACAATCTTGGCTCGCCTCCGTTTTGATCTGCTCATAGAGCGGTCACTCGTCTTGACGTCCCATCGCTGCTCTTCTGCACCATGAACCCACTGCTGTAACGCTCACCCCACCCCACCCCGTCAGTGCCCAGCTGTGATAAATCGGCAGAATTCCCCGGCTCAGCACAAGGGCAATGGATTAATCATAGGAATCCTAATTTTGTCCGACACGCACACAGGCAATTTTTTTGCAGCGCACCATCCGCCTACAGACAGATGTGTACAATGACAAACACACAGCCATACAAAACCTTTCCTTTAAGGCATCGTTCTGTAATTCTTTTCACTCGTACACAAAGACTATAGTGCGTTAAGGTCTGCAATGGGAAGTTGTGCAAATAAAGTTGAATGATCTTGAGGTATTTTCCTATTACAGGGTGGGGGTCTGGAAAGAGACAGTCAGCCTAAAACAAAGTTCACTTGTGTCATGGTCTTGCTATGCGATAGATGACCGAGTTTGAGTACGGTTCATGGCCAATTTACTGCTCTCCCTTTGGTGTGTACCTCACCCACTCCTGGGAGCATGAGTGACGCAGCAGTGAAAACATAAAAGGGGGGAAAAGAAAGGTTATAGGAGGAATGCCCATATATAGACGTATTGGATTGTGGTTCCCCCCCCCCCCCCTCTTCTGCCACCCAAAACCTTGGCTAGTTCATATAGTCGGGCCAGATGCACTAAAACCTGGTCAACATTCTAGACTTGTTACTGCCAAGCAAATTCTTCTGTACTTGAGACTTTCTTTCTGTATTCCCCTGTATATAGCTTTATGTCTTGGGAGCCATCCATTCGCTCTTTGTATTAGCATCTACTTTTGTCCGTTTCTGTTCTAGGAGGTCATCCAGATGTCTTCCACACGCCTCCTACATCGCCCACTAACGAAGGACCCGCCCTGGACCCCCTCCAAGTAAAATGCACCAGTTCACCCCTATCCCCGCTCGTAGCCCAGGTGACCTGTCCACCCCCGGTCCCAGCCAAAACCCCCCTCCCACTGTGCACCGGGAAGAAATCCCAGTTGGGCAACGCGCCAACCACACCTATTCCACCCCCCGATTGGAAGCCCCCAATCCCGCCCTCCGCTCCTACGAGTGTCGTGATTGGTGGACCTGGGGAAAGCCTCCTGGCCTCGCCTAAAGTACAGGGGGCCCCACCGGGGTGTAACGGGGGTCCCTCCAATTCCACCCCGGCCCCCCGGGCCCAGGGCACCCAGCGGTGGGGGGGCACAGCGAGCCCCAACGATAGCCCCGTAGCGCTGGACAGCCCCGCTTCGCATGACACCAGCCGAGCGGACCGCCACTGGAGGGAGATGGACAGCGGGCTGAGCCAGTCCCCAAGCAGGGAGGTCCCGGGGGAGGCGATGGAGACGATGCTGGAGCAGTGTCGGACCACCCTGGGTCTCACTGATGGAGCGCCTAGCACCACAGGTGAGACCGTCAGGACTGGGTCCCAGTATTTGAGGACTACCTCCACTGGTTTTAATTTTTTCTTATTTTTTTTAATAAATCAAATCCTAATTTAGTCTACAAAATGTCACAAATAGTTACCAGAGTCCAAAGTGACGAATGTGCTTGCTTTATTTGACAAGCAGCATCGAAGAACTAAATTATTCCTATTACGGGGATCCATGAACCAAATATTAGAATTTAATTGCAAAAGAACACAGAAATCGTTTTTTATTGTTTATTGTTCTTAATAAATGAAACGATTCATGGATTATTCAAATTAGATTTGATGCATTTTCTGTCTATGGACTAATTGACTACTCGACTAATCTTAGTTTTAAGTGCTTGTCATTTTTCAACATTTATCTACTGTTTATCAATAATGCGCTTGGGTTGCGAGATTTTGAATTAACCTGCCCTGCATTTAGGAAAATGTATAGGTTGAAAGCAGGACATTGAACGCCATGATAATATAGATTTAACTAATGTTAGTTCAGGTTTTATTGCGGCCAACGCTATACATTTTTCAACAACATGAATGGCTGAAAGATAAACATGTATACATTTCTAAATTAGACATTGACTTTCCACTTTGTGCATTCTCTCCTCAGAGTTGCTGAAGTGTCTATTGACCGAGATCAACAGTCTGAGGACTAACTTGCAGGTAGGAGCAGCAAAGTCTCTGTGCATTCCTTGGTTGCGTTGTGAAACTATCGGTGCACTTTTTTCCTTGTTTATGGAAAATATTATCCTTTCCATTCTCCACTGAATTGAATTCATACAGATATGTAGCCCTGGAATTTGTAACACATGCCAAAGGCATGTCGCAGGGTCTTCGGGATGAATATAGAATTGTAAACAGGAAACGTCACACACGCCAACGTGTGTGTGTGTGTGTGTGTGTGTGTGTGTGTGTGTGTGTGTGTGTGTGTGTGTGTGTGTGTGTGTGTGTGTGTGTGTGTGTGTGTGTGTGTGTGTGTGTGTGTGTGTGTGTGTGTGTGTGTGTGTGTGTGTGTGTGTGTGTGTGTGTGGCACTCTGATAACACCCCACCAACACGCATCCACATCCATTTTCCAGCAGTGGGAAAACTGGAATGCACCCCTCCCCTCCCCCAGGCTAATGGAGATCTTCCTGTCCTCCGCTCCTCCTTGGAGGCTCAGGGGAAGGAAGGAAACCCTTTCATATTCTACATAAGACTTTATTATCTCTCCCATAGCTCCATCTCTATTCTCTCTCTAGCTGGCTGGCTGGCTGGCCGTCCACCTCCCGAGCCTCAAGGTTTTATTTTAATTTTGACTAACAGTTTAGAGTAGCGTTTAGAGCAAGGTTTGTAACGGTCTGTACACCGCTGCACCAACATCTCCCAGGTGACCAAGAAGCACTTATTTTCTCCCTAATTTAAACCGCACTTAACAAATCGTTGACGTTTTGATACCGAGGTCAACACGTTTTGACAATGTTGTTTGGGAAACGATGAGCCTGTGACGAATGAAACCACCCCACCCATGACTTGCATCACCCCAGGGCTCTCGTGTCTCTCAATTAGTTTGGTCCACCGAGGCAACAGAAAGGATGGTAGATCGGAGGTAATGGTGCGGATGGAAGAGATGCCTTTTTGAGCCAACAGTTGGAAGGAAGTGGTGGACTTTGTAATGAAAGTTGGTTGTGCAGGTTTTTAAAACAGTTTGTCACGCCGCGTGTTAACGGAGCCTGCATGGGGCTGACCCCTAACGACTGGCCCCACACCAGGCTCTGTCTGACTCAGACATCCTGCCTGCGCTCATTGGGTCCCCTGGTGCTTATGTTCATTTGTGTAGAAGAGATATTGGAGAGGGAGAGGAAGGGAGTGAGAGAGAGGCAGGGGGGGGGGGGCTGCTTTTGATGGTAATTTCCTGTCTGCTGCGTGTTCCACTTCCTGGCCCACCCTTATGAGGATTCTGGCTGGGGGATCCAACCTTTCTCCAGATCTGTCCCAGATCCCAGCAGCATGCAGCAGCTGCAAAACAAGTCGGCCCCCCCCCCCCCCCCCCCACACCTCCCAAATAGATTGAGAGATTTAGAGTTAACCCCCACCTACCCAGTACATGTCCAAGTGTTAATGTGCACACAATTAATATTGCACTTTTTTTATCTCTATCGCTCAATAATCTATCGCTCTAAATATCGCTCTTTCTCGCTCCTCCACACATCCTTCTTGCCTGTGTGTGTGTGTGTGTGTGTGTGTGTGTGTGTGTGTGTGTGTGTGTGCATTTTAGAAGAGAGAGGTAGCCTGGTTTGTCTGTAACCCAGTCACAAAAAAATAAACCCCAAAAAAGTGTTTAAGTTGGGGGGGCCCCCCCATTTGGCTGATCTCTGCTGCTGCTCGGAGAGTTTGTTTCGACTGTATGCATCGCCCTACCTCCCCTCACCCCAGCCCCCTCCACTCTGTGTTCCTTTCCTGGGAACCTTTTGGTGGAGAGGGATGGAGAGTGGGTGGTGCCGGTGCTGGGGTGGGTGGGGAGCAGTGGGCCTCATTTGTTAAGAAGACGAAACTTGTTTTATTTAGTTGTGATGAAAGGGCTTTGGCCTCGCTGCCAGTATTTATTTATGCGTATGTGCGTTTGTTGGCCATGATAGAAAGACACACACTCACACTCTGACGTAAACAAGGTCCGGACATGCAGTCACTCTTACAAACACAAATAGTGCACTGATCTATGGAGGGGTGTTGGTGGTTGGAGAGTCTCTGGTTCGAGGTTGGTCGGTTTACCCCCACTTCCTCCTTGGCTTTCTTTCTCTCCCTCCCTCTGCCACAGAGCTCCCCTGGCCCCTCCCGAAAAGACAAGAACGTTTAAACAAAGAAAAATAAATGAGCTGGCAACTTCTTCCCTGCTTAGTTCCTTCTCATCATTCCTTTCACCCATGATCACATCCCCTATTTCTCAACGCTTCCTTAGACCCAACATTTCTTTGTAGGGTTTTAGTTTTCGCCAAACCGTGCTCATTTCCATATTCTCCCACATTATGCCTCTTCTCTTTTCTCAACACTCCTACGCTATCATTATAATAACTGGTCTTTAGGCTCCATTTTTCATTGGCCCTTCAAACCTGACTACTATCTAACATTTTTGGAAGCTTAAAGCAGGGCAATGTCAAGGGTCTTTGCTGCAGACAGATTCATTATGAAGCAGGAATATTTTATTTGGTCGAAGAAATTATTCTTTAATAGTGTCACACGTATTTGTGGCAACATTGTTGATGCAATTTTGACGTTCTATTAAATGGAATTATTTCCTTCATATTAATCAGATACAAGGACATGACAATTCAATTTTGAGGATAATGATGAGGGTTTCCATTGTCCAGTGAAATTAGCAAATGTTCAGCATATGTACCGACTCCAAAGAAAAACTTGATTCCTCCCTCTCTCTGTCTCTTGCCTTATATTAAATGAGTGAGTAGACATACCCAATCTTGCATACATTTATTATGAAGGCACGAAAAATTCTGTGTGAGGATGTGCATGGTCGCTGTTTCAAATTTGTCATGCAATGCAAATGGACCGTTGGACTCGTGCTCTGTGTAATGTTCATTTGCGATGTGGCTCGGATCGTTTTGGGCTACAAACGGGGATCTTGTAGATCATGGGACTGGGCTGAGGAGGACGAGCGAGGGGAGATGGTTTATGTCTTGGTGACCTTGTGTTTTCGAACACATCGGAGGGACTGGGGAACGCATGACGAAACAGGGATGTTTCCCCCATGTATACGTCGAGAGAACAGGGTGTGGGTATGAATTCCGGGACAGATGTTGCACACATACACACTCACACACACTCTAAATCTCCTTGTGTGTTGGTTCCTTTCGCGCAATTGGGGTGTGATTGCACGTCCAGTTTGTGCACATTGTCACACTAGCTCATGGCTAAGTTGTATATGTATGAGGGAGAATAAACAGCCTTATCTCGGTGAGAATTGAGGATCTCCCCTTCCTGTTGCCTGAAGGAGACATGCTGTAGGTGGAAGCTCCACATTCACCTTACAAAGTGTGTGTGTGCGTATTCACCATTTTAAACAATTCAGCCAAATGAGTAGTGAGTCCTCTTTTTGCTCCCTACTTTCCAACCTTTCCACCAAAAGCGACGGCAATTATTTTTTGTTGCCTGGGAAAGTGTGTTCCAACTTTTAATTTGAAACGGAGGATCTGTGTGCTTTGCACCCGGCTGAAAAGGAGTGTGTGCCTGCGTGTGATAGAATGGAAATATGATATGTGTGTGTGTGAGAGAGCGAGGGAGGCTGGGAGAGACTGCGTCCAGTATAATCGGGCCCAGCTGTGGTCTTGTGAGTCTCGCCGGTCAGATAAGGGGTGCGACTTGGCAAGGGTCCTCTCTCTCTCCTCCTCCTCACTATCCATTCTTCATCTAATTGCCTGCCTGCCTCGCGCCTCTACTCCTCCGCTGCACTCGCTCAATTTCTCTGTGGCTTAACGTTTGCAGCAACACAAGTCTCTGCAGGCCTTAAACCACTATATTATTAATTCTCTCTCGCTCTCCCCCCTTTGCCCCTATTTTCTTTTCCCCTACTCATGCACGGGATTGTGTCAAGTCTTGTGTGCGTTTTCACAAATGGCCTGTTCTTGCTTACCTCCTGGTTCCCGTTGCTCAGAGAGCCCTTTGTGGTTGTGTGTTGTAGCGTGTCTGCGGAGGCAAGGTTTGTGCACTTCCAGGCCACAGAGAGTCTGAAGGAATTCGCCGGAACTGCACATGACTACACGCCCCCGCAAACTCCACTTCCCGATCGAACCGCTCCTTATCTCCACAGAAAGGCGATGCCGGGTTTTAATGAAGGCAGCCGCGTTGGTTCGGGTGATGAAATACTGATGAGTCATATTTGAGTGGAATTATGTGAGGGTTTATTTGTATGATGAAAGAAGTGCATAAATACACCTTCATCTTTGGCTGTGGCAGTAAACAAATGGTTTTGTCAAACCACACAACGTCAGAATTCAAAATCAGGAACAGTTACTGGGGACAGAATCGGGGGCCGGATAGCCTAGTGGTTCAGTCTAGTCAAACCACATGCCGAGTGGCTCGGAGTTCAATCCCCAATGCCCATGGTTTACCTGTAGCCTGCATCCCTGAGAAAGACTGCTAACCACTACCTGCTTATTAATGACCTGTATCTACAAAAAAAAAATGCACTTGTATGTAATAAAAAAAAAAAATTTGATTGGTCCAAATGTGTGGTCACTTGTCATTACAAACGTAACCTATGTGACCTCACGTGACGGGTAATAATGATTGTCTTTGCGACTGTATTGGAGTCATCAGAGGTCAATGTCCTCCCCCACTGCTTCTCTAGGCTCTTGCTAGTTATTGCTGTCGATTCGCTCCAACCTTTCCCTCCGCTGTTGGCCAAAAGGCTGATCATTCAAGATTACATCGATGCAGGATTTGATAACTAAAATGCCCTAAATGTAAATGATCAGATAAAATCTGTGTAAGAATATATATTCTGCTTCAATCAAGTAGAAGTAGAAATGGCTTTATCGAATTATGATTTTTCTCCCGAAAAATCTTTGGGGAATTCAATAGCTTTGGAAATCAAACACTTAAAAATGGCAGCCAAATGAAAACGACAACTTAAATTCAACCCAACATTTTGTCTTTCCCTCCCAATGCAGACGGAGCGCATGGAGTGGCTGCAGTTCCAGACTGACCTCCAGGTGGCGGTGGCGGTGGCGGACCGTCTGAGGGCTGAGGCCGAGGAGGACCTGTTGGCGCTGAGGGGGGCCCACAAGGAGGTGAAGAGGGAGCTGGCGTCCGCCCATCAGAGGCAGAGGGAGGCCGACACGCAGCTGGAGTCTCTGAGGGGCGAGCTGAGCGAAAGTCGGAAGGAATTGGCCGCCACCGCCGCCGCCCAGGCGCATGGCAAAACACAGGCCCAGGCTTCAACGGAGGCCCGGGACAAGCCCGACTCTTGCACCAACAACCGCGGAGGCCTCGTGGGAACGGACAGGGGCAGGACGAGAAGCCTGCACGGACTAGGGCGAGAAGGGACGGCGATCGGGAGTCCGAATGGAACAGCGATGCCCAACGCTGTCACTAAGGGGGAGGAGACTAAAACAGAAACTCGGGGTGTGGCTAGGAGATACATGAGAAATGTGACCGGTGAGGGCGGGAGCAAAGAGACGAGTCGAACCAATGAGACACGAAGGACGGGAACTACAGAAAGGTCAAGGTGAGCGGTCAATGGTGACTAAAGTGGTAACTTGTGACCTATTCACCTATAACAGATTGTCTAAAGTTTTTTGCAACAAAAAGTAGACTCCTAAGATTCTCAAATGCGTGTTTGAATTAGCTCGTAAGAAGCTGCACCATCAGACACCCGTGATACAGAAAAGCTGAAACACGGCACGCGTCAACCCTGTGGTCAGAACTTTCAGAAACCTGACTTTATTAAGACTTCTATATCCAATAAGCCTAACATTGGTGTGGAGGCTAAAACAACGTGTGTGTGTGTGTGTGTGTGTGTGTGTGTGTGTGTGTGTGTGTGTGTGTGTGTGTGTGTGTGTGTGTGTGTGTGTGTGTGTGTGTGTGTGTGTGTGTGTGTGTGTGTGTGTGTGTGTGTGTTCACTCATCTTCGTGCACCAATTATCACCCATTTCTCTCGCTGGATACCATTTTCCTGGCTATTATAATGGGAAACCGATACCCATTTTTTTGTCGACCGATGTCGCCAGGTTTGTGGTTGCCGGTGAATGCACTCCCATTTTCTCCTGGCTCGGCGGGGACACTTCAGTTTAAGGATTTTTGTTAGAATCACCCGATCGACTGCAGTCGAAGTGGAACCAGGGTTCCGAAAAAGCCTATCAAAAACAGTACGCCTGGCTGCCCAAGCCTGTCCACTATAAAGTGTGTGTCTGTGTGTATGTGTCACACAGAAGTCTCTCCAGAATAGCGCTCTCCTTGGATTCCCACACGCCGCACAACGGAACCTCCCAGTCCAACTCTGGCACCACGGCCTCCTGTACAAACAAGGTGACCCTCTCCCACTCCAGGAGTATCCACTCTATCAGGGTCCGGGGGCTAACAACATGCTAACGGGGGAGCCACACGTTGACCAATGTCATTTCCTATTTTCAGAACTCGAACCAACTTAGAGTGCAGAGAAGCTTGGACTGGCCAGAGAGCTCCTCTGCGAACGCCGGTGTGTACATTCATTTATATCTGCATCCAAAAAACACGAGGTGTTGTGTTGGTAAGCTGCTGCAGTCCTGGTGGTGAATAGTTTGGGTGTCTTTTTGTAGGGAAGCGGGAGGAGCTTCTGAACAAGTACAACTCCGCCCTCAGTGAACTGCCTCCCACCAAGTGAGTGCATGCACGCACACGCACTCCATGCATGCACACACACACAGGCTACATTCTTCTCTGAGCCCACTAGATGCAAACCTTGAATGTTCAAAAATGATCCAACCTACATGGTACACGGTAGATGGGCATAATTGTTCCATGTTGGTGGCCTTGGAATACAATCGCCGATTGTTGGCCTTTTTTTCGTGGTCGCATTCGCTTTGTAAGGCGGGAGCCGTTCTCACTTCCTGTGTGTTTTCGTGGCCAGGTCCCAGGACGGCTTCAACATGCTGCTGCGTCGTCACGGGGGTTCCAAGCGCAACTCGCTGCTGCGCTGGTGCCAGAACCGCACGCTGGGATACAAGGTCACCACTAACGCTGATGGTCTCCCTGGAAGGACGGATCCCCCAATCTGCGTCCCTTCTCGAGATTTATCAGAATCAGAATCAGAAAGGATTTATTCCTTGCTAATTAAGGGAGTTTTATTTTTCCTGCCCTTTAGGGGGCTAGGGTCAGGGAGGTGTCATGAATATATGGCCTGCTAAGCCCTTTGAGACTGTAACTGTGATTAAGGGCTTTACAACTTGAATTAGTACTTGGGTGGGAGTTTAGCTTGACTTGAAATGTAACTTTAACTGTAATGTTCTTTTATTTTGTTAACCCGTTTATTGAGGGGATCCACTTTAGGCCGGTCAAGACTGGTTTAGTGAGGGGGGGAGGGGGCATGTGAAGCAAAAAATGACGGTGGGGGGGGGGGGGGGGGGGGCACCGTACACTGGACATTTTGTAGAGCAGTGCGTAGAGCCTTTACTTTACGGCAATCGTCCACGTTCTTTGCTGTATTGTTCGTTTTCCAAGGCAATTCTCGATACTACCGAAAATCCTAGTAGCTGCCATATTTAGAGTGGTAGGGTGGCCCACAGCGTGGCCAATCACATTTTTTTATATATGCTTTGAAAAATACTCATTTACATATATTTTTCTAAATGACAACCCTATGATGCTTTCTGTCGACCGCAGAACATCGACCTCACCAACTTCAGCAGCAGCTGGGTGGACGGCTTGGCGTTCTGCGCCGTCTACCACACGTACCTCCCCTCTCACGTCCCCTACCCCAGCCTGAACCCGGAGAACAAGGTCTGGACCCGGGCGCACCCGCCGGCTCAAAGCTGTCCACAATAGGTTTTGTTCCAACTCACTACTTATTGATTTTCTCTTCCCATCAGCGGGAGAACCTCAACCTGGCGTTCAAGACGGGCGAGAACGTCGGGATCACGCGCTCACTGGTGCGTCTTTTGTGCACGCATTTAATCCGGTGGGGACATTGCCTGCTGGACTGGGCGCATGCTTTGTTTTCGTTTCGTACAGGCTGCTTCAAATATCTTAATCAATATATGCATGGGTGTTTGTCAGACGGCGGACGAGATGCTGCGGGCGGGGGGACCGGACTGGCAGCGTGTGCTGAGCTACGTGGAGAGCATGTACCGCCACTTTGAGATGTGACCCGACAGCTCCCAGCCGCCACGGAGACGGACGGACTGACATCCAGACTGATGGACCAATGACCACACGGATGCTTCCGAGACCGGTAGAAGGCGGACGAAACAAATGTCTGCCGCGTCCACCTCAACCGGTAACTGAACACCTCTCTCTCAAGAGATGTACACACCGACCACACCCTCCTGTATTGGTCGCTGCTGTCGCCATTGCTTAACGAGGACGGGCACGCCATTGGCTGTTTGACGAGCAGGTTCATTCCTTTAGATCTGTCGACCCTTTTCAGAGGTGTCATTGTCAAACACAGGTGTCACCCATAAAGCTAATTAAGGGTTGGCTCCTTTTTATGTAACGCCGGGGTACCCGACTCATACCTCGTTGGGCCTACTACCCCCGTGGCCTGGTACTATAAAGGAGCTGACCCACCATTAGTGTAATGAGCACACCCGTGCTTGTCCCACGATGACCTATCAGGGATAGGCCGTACGATCAGCTGCAGTCCTATATGCATACTGTTGTCACAGCCTCATGAGACGGTACTGCACCACAGTCAGGTCTAACACTAGATCAGTGACGTCTTGCCTCATCGCCGTGCCTTTTTAACTGATCCGTGAACTGTGGACGGTGTCATATGTTCATGCCTGGTGATTCTATGCACACTCTGTTAATATGCACTTTTGTCCGCACTTTTTATGTGAGATTCTTCTGCCTGCCATTGGCACATTAGGGATATGTTTGGTGATGAGTTTTGTCTAATAAATGTTTTTTGAATAATGTTAAAATAAATATATATATCTGAATTTGAATTCCCTTAACCCATTTAGCTACAATTTCAATTTGACTTCAGTTTTTCTAATGGAAGCTGCACTCCACACCACGGACGGGCTATAATGGAAAATGATCCTCAAACGCTTGCATGTTTTTTTTATATACACATCTTGCTATATTTTCTAACCCTTTCTTCAGTGGCCAAAGTGCTGTATTGAAGAAGAAAGAAACATTGCATAATTATTTATGCAATTATGTTTGTGAAAATAATGCCAAAGAAATAAACACTGAAATGAATTGAGCACTGCTTAATGATTGTTTTATTTTAGCAATGTTTTCTTCTAAGTTATGAAATAAATAAAATGTTCACTTCATTAGGCGCTTACACAGAAAGATGAGCTGTACGACCTGCCCTCCAAGAGTAGATGATTAGTATCTTATTAGTGCTCCCCAAGAAGTTTGGCTTTGACGGGATATATCGCCAGAAATTTGAATAATTTGAATAGTTGCTGCCTTCTCTAGACTTTAAATTAAATATAAAGTATTCATAACAGAAAATGATGATGATGCGGCCCCCTGGTGGAGTATCCTCAGAATGCAGCAAGACCCTGTATCCTGGTCTCGCAGAGACAACCTTTATATACAAAACGTAGTGCGAATACACGGAATAGGTTGAGACTACTAGTCAACTACTCCATGATAAAATATAAAAAAATAGAACCCTTTTGCCTTGTATATACTACCATCTGCTGGTTTGAAACAGCATCATTTTAAACCAACTACTTGATGGGTGCATGGCGTTCTGTGCCTTCCACCACATATACCTCCCCTCTCATTTCCCCTACTCCAACCCTATCCAAATGTGTATATATATAAAGGCCTACAGCGTTATTTTGCAATTGTCCCTGGTAACTTCCCCTTTTGTCACTATGTGAAAGGAGAGGGCACAGCTACCCGGTTCCTTTATGGAGCTGACCTTAGGTCTCTGAATCTCTAAAACATCATATAGAGTATAGGATAGCAGGACAACATAGATAAACTTCTATAGGTCAAAACACTTGTACATCAGTGTTTGGTATAGGGTGATGCTGTAAGAGTAGTCTGCTTAGTGTATGTGTTGTGTCCCACAGAGAAAATGTCAGGACACCTGAGACAAAGGTCTTCTCATTAAAGAATCACTGGTGCCTAAACGTCCCAGTATTTAGTGGACTGTGTAGGGGGATTGTTACTATTCTGTGAATGGGCTGAAGTGAAACACGCCCAAGGCGCAAGGTATTGTCTGTGTATGTTGGGGGGGGGGGGGGGGGGGGGGGGAACACAACAATGTCTGACTAAAACTGTGTTTGTGTTTTGTTTTTGCTCTATATCGCCCCACGGGACCCGCCTTAGTCATTGGCAAGAAGAGAAAGAAGTACAACAGGGACTTGTATGTCAGTAACTGAGAGTCTGCATGTGAGGGAGTTCGAGCAGGTCAGAAGATATGCAACAGCCACTCGCTGTAAGTTAGTGAGGGTTTAAGGTTGCGTTATTTGTACGGCCAGAGACCAGCTAAAGCAAAGCTTGGGAAAATGAATGCATTTGGTATCCTTGGATTGTGGCTTGTGAAATTGTTGTGTTTTTCGGGACCTGCTTCAGCTCAACTTCCGTCCAGGTAAAAAGGGCTTTACTATTATCTTGGAGGAGAAAAATTAGTATTGTCTTGGTTGTATGTAATGATCAAAAGTATATAGGTCTCTTACATAATTATCCCTGTAAGAGTACATTGATATCAATATTATATGATAAATGACAGTATTATACTGTAATTAATAATGATACGTCTCTAAAGCATGTCATTTTTTTGAGGAGATGTATTGTGTAGCTATCTCCTCACCGAGTGTGCAACAAATTCTTAACCATGTCTTGCATCTCAAATCTCTATCCCACCACCACAACCACCAGCAGCACTCTGACGTCGACACTAATCTCCTCTAGCCAGAAGCCCCTGTATCTGCTCTCGTTTTCACATCAACTGTACACGTCCAGAGCCACTAATCTATCTGTCACCATCCTCACCGAGTCCTCTGTCGACGTGTTGGCCCGTCTAACACAGGGAAAAGCTTACCTGTCCAGTGCATCCGTCACCATCCCTGGAGGTTGGTTGTTTTATGTAGCCTTTCGTTTTGTAATCTTGGGAATGGTCGTCTATTGTGATTGTGAGTTTTGGTTTGTTTGTGTTTTATAGGTTTGACTAGAATTATTACCCTTCCTCCAGTAAGTATGTGTATTTTGTATTCCATGTCCTAAATAACAGCATAAAGATGGTTTATATTAGTAGGGGTATACATTTGCACACACGCGCACACACACACACACAGATAGCTTCACACGGACAAACCTACACACACATACCTACACACAAACCTCCAAACACACACAACTACACACCAACACACACACACACACACACACACACACACACACACACACACACACACACACACACACACACACACACACACACACACCGTCACAAACTACAAACAATTTACACATACTGTATATTCATGCACTATTCACTCATTGATGATGTGCCATGAATGAACGCTCCGTCCTCAGCTGGAGGGAGACTCTCTCAGCCCCAGCGGCCAGGTGAGGCTGACGCTTAGCGGCTATCAGGAAGAGCAGCTGATCTTCTCCAACTCCACCTGGCTGACCTTCAGCCGTAGGAACTTCTCCAGCTCCGTCCAGACGGACAGAGCGTTCTACGGCCCCGGGCAGAAGGTGCTGCTCTGGATCGCGGCCCTGCAACTGGACAACCGGCCCTACAGAGGACCCATGGAGATCAGTGTCTTGGTGAGGGTCCTCCTTTGTGTATTACGGAAAAAAACACAAGATACATATATACATGTGGAGGAGTCGATCCCTGATCTTACACAACCATATTAAAGTCAACAGCACCGTTGACGATCCATCTCAACGTTTAAGGGGTCAACACATGATCCATACAGGAAAGTTTTGCTGGACTCGAGGTTCAGAATATAAATCGCCAACAGGCGGGACTTAAGCACTTTTAACTTATATTTATACTGTGTCTTTAGAAGTAAAGAACGCCCTTGGGAACCTCAGACACAACTGTGATCTGATATGACGCATTTCAGGTGGTCAGTGTCCACCGGGGTCATGGTTGAAACTTTGAATGCTGGAGAGACTACACCCAGGGTAGCATCGATGTCGGGTTTCAATGCCCAACTCCATAGGGATAATTTGGCAACACCGGCAACTCTGACAAATAAGGCTGCTAATGTCTTCACGGTTTAAACGTGCCTCCCTTCTTTGACTCAGACTATCAGTGTTCCATTCCCATAACAATATTTGTGTAATGTCTTGGTTTTTATCCCCATGTACCACTAAAGAAATATTTCTCCTTGAGAACCTCATCGGGCAATAAACTTTTCTTCAAATGTTCAAATTAAACCTAAAGAACCGTTCCCCTCTGAGAACATCAGAGAGGAATGTACTTCACTCTGTGTATTCTGATTAAACCCAATGCTTGGTGATCTTTGGTCTATTCACTTCTTCAGAAATCGGTATAATTCCTGGACAGAATAAACAAGGTTAATGTGTGTGACGGATCATTTTGTCGTGTACAGGATCCCGGAGGGAACATCAACCAAAGGTGGTACTCCCAGGGAAGTTATCTGGGAATTGTCTCCCAGGAATTCTATCTGTCTCCGAGCCCAGCCATCGGACAGTGGGCCGTCGTGACCACAATAAATGTAAGTTGGTTACTTTCTATCACTTTTTGTCCTTTTTGTAAGGGTGGGTTAGGGAATAACAATGTCCAGGGTTAAGGGCTGTATCAGGATATTATCATGGCCAGCCATATTATGTACAATATTTTTTTCAGAAATTATTGAAGAAGGAAATCATACTCCTTTGTTTACATAACATTTTTGTAGAAAGCACATTTTTGCTGTGATTGCAGGTAGATAATGTTAAAAAAGTACAAAATCATATTTAGTTTCGAACCCATTCAAGCCACAAATACAGCTAAAACAGTACTTTATTCTGCTTATTGCAGAGATACCTACACAGAGATCAATAATCGGACACAAAATATTAAAAAAACTAAATATTTTAAGCATTTTTACAATCATTTTATTGTTTTTTATAAATGCTTCCGCAAAAATGAAAAAATAACTAAATAAACTTTTATTGATTTATTTACTTATTAGCCATGTAGGAAACGTAAGGGGATGAAAGGCCATTCTGCTACGCCTCGTGGTCCTTCATCAGCCTATAGGCTTTATTCTGCTGTGAATGATCAGAAACGCCACTATCATTGACAAGCCGGTATATCTGCCTCTAAACAACAGCCAGTACGTCCCCTGGTTTGGATACAGAGTAGGGGTCCACATAGAATTCCATTCACCTATCAATAATGGGTTAACATATTTTGGCTTACATAAAATTACATCAGAAGAACCTTGACATTTTACTTCTTTGTATTTATCCACAGGGCCTTACCGACGAGAAGGTATTCATGGTGGAAAACCCGGGTAATTTAAATTAAATGACTTAGAATAGAAATTCATTGATTGTCATGGATATACAGCCGACCCCTGCTCCCCATGTTGAACTTGTCTTGCCTGATAGTTGCAGACCCTTCGATGTTTAACCTGAAGCTTGAGACGGCACCAGAGATTCTGGCGGGAGAGGGCATCTCAGGCACTGTGAGAACTAAGTGGTAACCAATGGTTTTCTCATACTTAGTGGTCACTATATTTACTTTTCTTAATGCCTAATTTCTCCAATGCCTTATGTCAACCAGTCTTTAATGAATGCATATGTTCTTGATTTTGGGAGCTGGTCCTATACCTAGTCGATAACAAGACAGTGAGTTGTGGTGTTGAAAAATATGGCTGCTGGCAATGTTGAATGATTTATTTATTGCTGTATTTCTAGGGTTCATTCTGCTATGATATATGCAACTTTATCGGTGAATGTCACCCGTATTTCCGCTGCAACAGCTCCTGTTCAACTATTCCTCAGCTATAAAGGGGTGAGCCTAAACTAATTAAATTATTATGAACAAATTCTTATAAATCGTACTACTACAATAGCAGGCCTGTCGCACCAGTTACTCAAGTAACTCACGTGCGCATGTGCCAAGCGGCCTGCAGCTTACACACACACAGCAAGCGCAAATGCATACATACACCGCAAGCACACACACACACACACACACACACACACACACACACACACACACACACACACACACACACACACACACACACACACACACACACACACACACACACACACACACACACACACACACACACAAGCGCACACACCACACGTCAAGACAAAGGCAGTGACACACTCGCCAAGCTAAGACGTTATGTTTTTAAACGGCTCCGCCATCGACACTCGGGCAGGTAAGAACACACACGCACGCGCACACACAGCAGTGATACTCGCCCAGGTAAGACGTTATGTTTTTAAACATAACGGCTCTGCCATCGACACACGCGCAGGTAAGGGCACACACGCACGTGCACACCTGAAAATCTCCTGAATAATACTACCCCTGAGGTAGTATTTTCTCCGTAGGAAATGTATATAACCGTTAGTGAATGAGGAGTAGAAAGTCTGTATTTCTCGCACCACTTCAGTGGGCTTGTTGATGGCGCTTCTGCATGTCATTGAGTGGCCCCCTAAATGATAATCAGAATGTTGCCTTTTGTTCGCTGAATTGTTAAAAATATTTAAATGTTGGCATTGATTTTTATATTAAAAAAAATTAAATGCAAAATGTTATTATATTATGCCCTCAGAAATTTGTTACATTATCGACTGGGGTTTCGACATCATTGCAATGGGTTTAATTACAACTATGGGTTGAGCGCGCACAATGCGCAAAAGAAAACTCTAGTTATAATAATAGAAGATTTCCTGCAGGTTTCTCCTACGCTGATATGCTGGATAAGAGAGGTTTGCTCCCAGTATATAGTGCAGTGGAACCTGTCTGGGTTGATTTTTACCTGTGTTTCTGAAGTTCTATGTAGAAGAGCAGTTCTTCTTCAGCAAAGTTGCGCTTGCCAGCCTTTATGAGCCCGGTGACGAAGACATCACACTGAACATTACTGCCTCTGTCACTGAAAGCTCTACAGGTTAGTTGGCTGTATATGTATGTTTATAATCCTGAAAGGAATAATGATCAAATTTCATCACTTTTAATATTGTCTTAATATTTTGCTGTTAAATACTTTTTGCTGATAATATACATCTTATCTTTTGTGTCATGGTTGGTATTTTTGTGTGTAACTGGTGCTCGTTTCTCAGGATTCACAGAGAAAAGAGTGGTTGCAGTGCGGGTACTGCAAAACGCATTCAAACTCCAATTCCGGGATTTTCCCCAAGTGCTGAAGCCCTCTTTAAGCTTCTTTGCCAAAGTAAGGACCTATAAGTGGACGGTTTACTTTTTTAGGTTGAACCATGGTTGTCGTCATTGACTGAACCTAACCTTTGTCATCTGTTTGCGTTCCTCAGCTCGAAATCTCAATGTTTGACGGCATGCCTCTCGCCCCGCAAGCCCTGCTGAACTCTGCGTCTGTCGTGGTCGTGCAGAAAACCTCCCACGCTGAAGACCAAACAGAATCCACCACTCTTCCAGTGGTCGAAGGAGGAGTTGTCCTGATACGGTTTACCTTGCAAGCTAACATATCAATGCTTATCATCAATGTACGGGTTCTATGTTTGAAATGGATAATAATGAATAATGCATGTTGAACAGCAACATGGAATGGATGTGAACTTTAGACCATGCCGACCCTAACCATGAATGTATGATCTTAACACATCATCCTATTTGATGCTTATCCAGGAGTGCTCATGTTTTTGTCTTGCTGTACTACATGCAGGCTACGTTCATGTCCAGCAAGAAGACTTTGAACCTCTTCTCAAAGTTCCCCTCTGCAACTGGCTCATATGTTCAGATCGAACCTTCCAGCTTTCTGCCTGCACAGGTACTGGTATTGATCCACATTTCAATAACAATGTATTGAATATACTGATAAGGCATTAAATACCGTTTATATTGCACTCTCGATTATATTATTCTAGATTGGATCGTCTCATGAAATCAACGTGGAGTCTACGTTCCAACTCGCTGAACTTCACTATGTTGTGAGTTGCTCACAGCCTATTTAAAAAAAGTTCTTATTCAATTTGAAAATACCTATATTGGGTTCTTGGCATTTGGGGTTTGTCTGTAGAGTTGAGACAGTTAAGTTTGAGACCAAACAAAAGGTTGGGCATTGTAGCATTCACCTGCATCTTGAGTCGGCTTTTGTACTTCCAGGTCAGTGCCAGAGGTCAGGTGTTCACTGCGGGGACACAGGTGGCCTCTTCTTCTCTTTGGCTCACCCCCATGGTGTCCTGGTTCCCAGAGGTCTGTGTGACCGTCTACTGTGTCCTCCCAGACGGGGAGGTGATCAGCGACACGCTGCTCGTACCCATCCAGCAGCCCAACCACGTAACTGCCTCCTTCACACTGGCTCCTCCTCTTTTATGTAGACTCCTCCTCTTTACCATGTGCTCCTCTTCTTCATCAGTCTCCTCCTCTTTTATGAAGAGTTCTCCTCTATACCATGTGCTCCTCTTCTTTATCAGTCTCCTCCTCATTTATGAAGACTCATCCTCTTTACCATCTGCTCCTCTTCTTTATCAGTCTCCTCTTCTTTAATGTAGACTCCTCCTCCTGTGTCACAGGTTCCTTCTCTTTACCCTCGATCCTCCTCTTTATCATAGGCTACTACTCTTTCTCATATTCTTCTCCTCTTAATCATAGGCTTGTCCTCCTTAACAATGACCCCTCTTCCTTATCATAGGCCCCTCCTCTTTATCATAGGCCCCTCCTCTTGATCAAAGGCTCTTCTTTATCATAGGCCCCTCCTCTTTAACATAGGCTCTTCTTCTTTATCATAGACCCCTCCTCTTTACCATAGGCTCTTCTTCTTTATCATAGGCCCCTCCTCTGGATCAAATGCTCTTCTTTATCATAGGCCCCTCCTCTTTATCATTGGCTCTTTATCGAAGGCCCCTCTACTTTGTGTGTGTGTGTGTGTGTGTGTGTGTGTGTGTGTGTGTGTGTGTGTGTGTGTGTGTGTGTGTGTGTGTGTGTGTGTGTGTGTGTGTGTGTGTGTGTGTGTGTGTGTGTGTGTGTGTGTGTGTGAATGACCAACAGGTGTCTCTAAAGTGGAACGAGGACCTCACAGGGCACAACCGATCGGTTTCCTTCACTGTGACCGTACAGGACCCCAGGTCCCAGGTGCTCATCCTGGTCACCACGGGAACCCCGGAAGCCCACCTCCCCCTGGAGGACTGGCTGACCAACAGGGACACGGTAGTGCATGTCGAATCCACATCATGTTGCAGTTTAACAACATTCCTATGCCACAGAATCTTATTGGCCAATATAATACAACCATCACAATAATCCTTGTCTCCATCACAATTCTACTGTTGTAGTTATGTATGTTCAATTACCTTTTTAATTGCAGTGTAGTATCTCTCTTTATGGTGACCATTAACTGGTAACTGTTAGAGGGTGTGTCGTAACCATTGAGATAGTACACCAGCCGACAAAATGGTAGTACGTAACTGTGCAAAATCAAGAAAATAATCAAGTATACATTTCACATCTGCCTTGGCCATGAATCCTATGCCAGTCAACCTCTCCTTGAGTAAAATGATGAAATCACGCTGTCAAAATTAAGTCTTTGGTTAAATGACCAGGGACAACAACCCAAATGTCACTTGTACTTAACTATAAATGTAAAGTAGCACATTATGTATTACGCACAATATTCTTCAAAATGACGGGACAACACATCTCCCTCGAGTCATTGTGTATTCATTTTTGAAGAAGAACTCCATTAATTTAGCTTTTCGGATTCCTCCCGCCTTCCTCTGTTAATATTATAACTTATTATAACTTAACTTATATTCCAAAGAGGCGCTCACCCAGGCCTCAGACAGTGTCACCAGAGACCAGCACTCCCCTTAGTCCAGTCCTCACCGCTCCCGCTTCCCAGGTCACTCTCCCCTTTCAAAGAAGTTGTAACTCTAGGGTCTCGGGGATCGCGGTGTGGCCGTGTTTGTGGGTTCCGACCCGGGGGTTTCTGCTGAACAGGCGAGGCTGAGGCGGTGTGTGTGGTGGGCGGGCGCTCACATCCCCCTGTGGGGGGAATGGTTTGACGAGAAGGATGTCTACCACGGTTATTATCATCGCTGGCGCTACATTGTGTGTGATTGTTGAGGGGAGAAACTGAGACCCCCCCCCCCCCCCCCCCCCCCCCCCCGTCTACCTCACATCACTCGCCAAGCACCATGGCCGGTATCTTTTATTCGTGGCGATCATGTGTCCCGATCCCAAGGCGTGATAATAGCGGGCGTGGCGTAATAGCTTACGGCTGCTTATGGCCATAGGGCTTTCAGGTTCCACGTCCAATGCCTCCGACTGTATTCCCCCTCAATAGAACACTCTAACTACTGTCTTGCGGGACGTTTTGTGTTTCCTCAGGAGTGCAACACTGTGGTGTTGAGCGATGGCCAACTACTTGGAGCCGGGGCGGCAGGTCAGGTGGAAAAGGGTGGGGCAATAGATTATTATGCCTTTACTGAACTCATCAAACTCTGTAAAGAAATCACCTCAAACATGCAAGTCATGCATATAACTCCAGTGACAGTACCATATTGCTGCTTTTTTGTGTTTGTCATGTTTTTAGTATTGTTGGGTTTAGGTGTAATGAGATTTTCTGTTGATGTATATGCCAAATGTTGCAAAAGCCAATTTCACACCTTGTGTTTACAATAAAGTTGTGTTGTATTGGAATGTATAGCAACGTTTCGCTTGGTGTGGACTTTACTTTTGTTCTTTGCCGTCCTCTAGTGGACAACTTGTACAATTGCAACAACTCAACCCTACCTATTGCTAAGGCTTGACCTGTCCAGCTGGTCCAACTCATACCTGGATAAAACTATATCTCTTACCAGACGCTATTCCTTGCTTTTGTCACTACATGCAGGGCCAGGGTCATTCCAGAGAGGAGAGCAGTGGAGCTACTGGACTGATCAGGGAACTCCAGTGACCAGGATGTATGTGAGCAACAACCTTAGGTGAGTGGGCTGATGCGATGCTTGCTTGCATTGTCTCTTCAACCATCCACTAGTCAATCCAATAAATGAACTTTTCTGAAGCTACCAGCACGTGTTTTTTTGCTTGAAAATTAACCAACACAATGCTCAACGAATGATCTTTTGAGCAGAAAACCCAGACAATTACCTGATTCCAAAAGCAATTGATACAACAATGGTTAGTTTACCAAGCCCCAGAGTGTCTATGACACTTATACACTCCACTCCTTTGCTATGCTTCCCTTCTCTAGCGATACGACATGGGTCAGTCCGTCCTTTACCATTCCCGACACCATCTACTCCTGGAGAGTGGAAGCACTGGTGATGTCCGACGAGCTGGGCTTGGGTTTCTCCGGGTCTGTCACCACCACCCCACCGAGAGTCAGTACATGATCATTTCTTATGGGCTTTTCTGTCATGATGATGTAAGTAGTTTGGTTTTCAGCTTTGTGACAGTGTCATTCTCTGTTAAAGGAGTCATTCCAGAGGTTATTTTACATGGAACTCCCAGAAAGTGTCATCAGAGGAGAGGAGATTGTGCTTGAGCTACGGTTCTTCAACATCCTGATGTGGGACTTGGAGGTACAACAGCCTGGAATTTGGAGACTGGATATGTGGTGTGGTCAGGTTTTTAGAGGCATCCCGCTCCACTATTTCCAATAACACGACAGTACTGCTTCATGTGAAACGATGGCGGATTGCAACATCAACTCTGTCTGGGAAAAAATCTCAGAAAAGTCTGACCATTAAACGTCCTTTTTGAAACGGGACCCATCGATTTGCCCATGTGTTGTTGTAGGAAACACTTGGAGGAGTCCTATTATAAGCCAGCGGAGTTGTTTTTTATTTGTGCATCCTGCCGGATCCCACATTTTTTTTGTGCTACTGATAACCTCGCTCCATTATCACCATTTTTAATCGTTTGTTCATTAGTTTTCCCTCTGTTTTGCTGTTCTGTTATTTATGTCTTGTTCTTGGTTTCACTCCCTCGTCTCTCCTTCCTCCCCGACGCAGGTCATACTGCTGGTGGAGCACAACGAGGCCTTTGAGTTTGTTCTCGCCGTGGACGGGGACCTCGCTGTAGTGAATGCAAAGAAAGTGACGGTGGGGCCCCTGAGCACTGTCCAGGCGTTCTTCCCCATAAGGCCCTTGGCTCTGGGCGAGATGGAAATATCGGCCGCCATGTTTTCGGCGGAGGATTCGCGGAGATGGGTCCAGACCGTGCTCGTGAAGGTGTGATGTTTCGTTGGATGATAAAGGGGCTGGGATGATGTGTTTAAAGCGCTGTTTAGAGGAATCCACATGGAACATGTTGCCAATGTATCTCTTTTGAAGAAAATCAATTCCATTTTGATTGCATATGAACACATATTTGAATCTGAAATAGCATGAATAACTTTTTTATGCAGTAAAGAGAATGATTATACGAATGTCTGCCCCTAAAGTTCCGCTAAGCTTCTTTGCGTGCCCCTTAAAATTTTACACTTAGAGCCCGGTTCTCCTTCGGGAAAAACCGCCAGCTTAGAGCCCTGCTTACCCTTCAAAGAAATGAAAGAAATCAATTGTATTAGAATCCAACAGCCGCGCAGAGAACGCTGCTGAGCCAACCGGCCGAGGAGCGCGGCGGCGGCACATGGGCGACGCCGGCCGCATCTTTTTATGACTTCCGTGTTTTCCCTGCAGCCGGAGGGCGTCGCACGCTTCTACTCCCAGACGCTCCTGCTGGAGCTGGCACCCAACACGGACAGCGATTCATGGACCACCTCCTTCTCTTTCCCCCCAGATGTGGTGCCGGGGAGCCAGAGGGTCCATGTGGCAGTGGTTGGTATGTCCCCCCCCCCACCCCGTCTTAGTATTGGAGAAGGGACGGCCCTTGGTTTAGGTGCACGGTAGGAGTTGAAGCTGTTCCTTTGTATTATTCAAAAAGGAAAATCTAAATAAGGAAAGTTTATGGGGCTTTGATTGGGAACAGCATTCTGGGCGCGTTTGGCCGGGCTCTTGTTATGACAAGCAGAGAGGCAAGGTTTTCTATTGTAACACAGCTTGATGTCATTTTTATTTCTTTTTTTTTTTAACATCGTGCAAACGCTCTGTATCAAAATGTTTTATGTCCGTGAGTTTCTGTTATGTCAACTGTGGTTAACTTGATTCTTCTTTCTGTTCCTTGCTTAAATTGTTTTAATGTTGAACAAATCAACTAACTTTTTCAATGGCGTTAACTGCGGAATTGTTCTGTGTGGCTTTGACTCTGACACTGTTTCCATCCAAAAAGTGCAACAGATACCATACCAGTATTAAATAAGATGCAGGGAAATCTTGTTAATATTAATTGAATGATAAGTAATGCCAAATGGTCCTTCCAACATGCTCCATCCCTCCCAAACGGTTTAAAGTTCTCTACTTTAAACCGTTCAGTTCTCGGCAAAGCTTTCCTTGAACTCCCAAAATGTCAAATTTCATGTATTTTTGTTCTTGGTCGGTCTGAAAGCGTCCAAACTACCTTCTTGCTGATTCAAGACTTTTTAGTCTTTATACATCTATTAGCTAACTATCATGTTGCATCCAGAAGGGATTTTATGATTATTGTTATTATTATTACTTTGACTTGTATGGCTTCTACTGTATCTTCATACACCGACATTGGACCGCTCTCCTCCACTCCACTCCCCCTTGCAGGTGACCTCCTGGGCCTGGCAATGGGGGGTCCGGAGATCCTGGTAGAACTGCTTAGTGAGTACCAGGATATTGCGTCCTTCGCCTCCTGCGTCACCGTCCTCGAGTACCTGGAAGTCCTGGAGAACGGCCCCATCAAAGCTAGGGCGCTGGCCGTCCTGGAAGAAGGTACACTCGGCGCACACGCACTATATTCTGAATACTTTGTATATTAGAGCATTGATCTGACCTCCTTACTCTTTTCTGTGTGTGCAAGGTTGGTGGGGGGGCAGTAAGGGGAAGGCAGGTCGATGTAGACACATTTTGTATGCGTTATATATGATTCAAATGTTGTCCATGACAAGGTTTCCGGAAGCTACGGTCCGACCAGCGAGACGATGGCTCCTTCCGTGCCTGGAACAGAGACTCATCTGGCTCGACATGGTAGTTCCCCCCCCACACCACTAGATATATTTATGCATGCATGCTGAGAGCTTTTAACATGAAGCAGACCATGATAAAATCCCCCCCCCCAAAAAAAAACAGCCCCTAAAAAATCAACAAAAAAAAAACCGATGCATTTATTTTATTGTAGATGTCTTTTTAGGTATTTTGGTTTATTTTAATCAATGTTTTATTTTGACAGCTACCCTGTATTGTGGTTCATGTAGGATGTACATACTGTAGTTAAATACAGTGAGTCTCTCCCTGCCTTGGCCCCCTATAGGCTGACAGCCATCATGCTGCGGACCTTCCTCCGGGCTCAGCCCTACATGTCGGCGGAGCAGGGCGTGGAGCTGCAGGGCGTGGTCAGGGGGGCCGCCAGCTGGCTGCTCACCCACCAGGGGCCCGGGGGGGGCTTTGCAGAGGCCGGACCCCGGGAGATGATGCATTGCCAGGACGACTGCCCCGCTACACTCACCGCCTTCGTGGTCATGGCGCTGTTGGAGGACCCGGAGTTCGCGGTCAGTTGTCGGGGACGGGCTGGTGGGGGTCTATGATCAGTGATGGGTGGATCATTTGAGACATTTTCTCAAATGAAGGACATGGAAAAGTGCTGTGTCTGTTGTGGGAACAAAAAAAAAGGGGGGGGGGGGGGTTAGAAAGAATAATCGAAGATTGACCACCATAAAATGTTGTTTTGAGGATATTTATATCAAAGACAATATCAAAAGTATGAATAAGGTTTGTTTCAATAGAAAACATCCTCAATAACCATTGTGTTTTTATCTCGTCGGGATTCACAGACACTTTTTTTTTTACTTTCCCTCTCTCCCTGTCCTCTTCTGCAGCGCTTGTACGAACCCAATATAACTCGGGCCCTAGATTACCTGAAGAGAGTAGTGCTGCCCACGACCGGAAACTACACCCTGTGTATGATGGCGTACGCCCTGGTCCTGGAGGACCGGCCTGCAGCCAGCCGTGTGCTGGCTGAGCTGAGACTGCGTGCCAACTACCTGGGTAACAGTTATGTTCTGTTATCCTTGGCTAAAAGCTATCGTCCTTTTGACATCCTCCTCCGTTCCTTGGTTGTCAGGACCAACCCATGAATGCGCTCATTGAGGTCAGCCTCGTGGTTAGTGCTTCATCATGGCATGGTTTCTCTGGGTTCATTCGTGAGACCTGTGATGTAGATGTTCTTGCTGAGAGCGGTGGAGTGTTCTTGAATTGGGATTAAAACCAAGATAAGAGGTCGATCTCGGAGAGAAACACAGACATTGTCTGTCTACCTTTCTGTCTGTCTGTCTGTCTGTTTGTCTGTGTCTCTGTTGCAATAAACCTTTACTTCAAGAAGAACTTGTCCTTAATGAAACATTTATCTATACAGTATTTGTAGATGATTAATAAGATGAATGATTAATAAAGGGACCCTACTTGACCACCGTGTGTGATGCTGATTAGCCATCAAGAGAGGTCTCAAGGACAGAGCAGCCTGCCAGTTGGCACAGTCCACTATGGATTAATAGTTTGGCAGGTTGAGCACCCATCTTCAAATGTATAGTCCTGTTTGGTCGATGATTAGCTCCTCATTAACTAAGCTTACAGAGGTCTGAACACATTACATTGAAGGTATTACCCCTTTCTTTTCTCCGTTTAATCATTGCAGACGGCGACCGGTGGAGTTTGTCCGAGGCCCCGTGGGAGTTGGGGGCCCGCGCTGCAGAGGTAGAGATGGTCTCCTACGTGCTGCTGGCCCTCTCCCGCAACGGCAGGATAGTGGAAGGCTTCCCTCTCATGAGGTGGCTGAGCCAACAGAGGAACCACTACGGGAGCACTCAGGTGGGGGCCGTGCTCATGTTGGGCCCCGGCGCATATGCAGGCACTGGCTGTTAGAGCAGGGGTTCCCAACCTTTTCTGTTCCAAGGGCCGGCATGTTCATAAGGAGATGGGGAGGACCGGGAGTCATTTTGAATCCATCATTTTAAGATGCATAAGATGGTTTATGTGTCATATTCACAACAATTAAAACAACAGCAAGTCTCCCTTCAGTTAGGCAATAATATAAAGCATAATTTTTTTTATAAGAGAAGTATTGAATAAATATTTATATGTATGTGTATGTGTGTACATATACAGCCAGCTCTTCGGCCGCATTTAGGATGGCCGATGAGCTGGCTGACTCCTTGAAACTGCGCAAATCAAATACAATGTGATTGAATTGTTGCGTTCCCCCACACGTCAGGCCAGGGTGGTGGCCATGCAGGCGCTGGCGGCCATCGCCTTCGTGGTCAAGGCTGATGCCATCAACCTGACCGTCCAGGTGTCCTCCTCGACCATGAGGGGCGTGTCCCTCTTCAGAATCACCTCCACCAACTACCAGCTGTACCACAGCAAGGAGGTAGTGACTGCACTCCGACGCCCGGGACGTTTACCTCTTAGTCTTTTGTCATGTCCTGTCTGTAGTGGAGAATTGGGTTCTTCTTCCCCTCTTCGGTTTATGTATTCTTTTTTTATCTAAGGGCACCGTGGGAAAAAATCTCTACAGGCCATTCAACTTTTGATTTCATTAAATGATTGTTATAAAATCGAATAAATGTTACTTAATGTTCCTTCTTTTAATTCTATTCCATTTAATGTCCTTGTAAGGGTTTGAAACTTAAAATGGCACCTGTGATCCATGTGCTGTGTCAATGATCAATGATGATGTAACGTCAACGTAAAGATGTCAAATTTATAGAGTTTCATGGAGGTGTTATCTTGCTTGTGTATGCTTTGGAATATGTTTCTTTTGTTAGCACGAGTCAACTATCGTTTATTTCCTTTTCAGATCCATGCCGACCAGAATGTAACCATAGATATATTCCTGGAAGGCAAAGGATTTGCCCACTTTCAGGTATTCCCTTATCTGCCAGCTGGTTTATTGAACAGTGCTGCATAAATCAAATAAATAAAAACAAAAAAAACAACAGATGTTGCAGATTCAAAACTCTAAACAGCACCCCGCTAAACTAAGCCGTTTAGTTTCCCATGCATCCAGTCTCCTACCACATCTTGATGGATGGTTTGGACTCTGCTGAAATTGCACATTGATCTCTGCAGCTGCACATGGCGGTTCTTGCCAAGCACAATGGGCTGTATTGTGAATGCCAAGGCAAAATAAGTCATCAATACAGAGGGCTGCACGGAAAAGATTCATTCTGCCATTAGCCTCTGGAATGGCTGTTCCGTTTGGGGCTGTTTGCATTTAGTGCGTCTAGATCGTATCGTACAGGTTGACCTTCTCCTCCATTAATGGACTTGAAGCATAATGGGCCTTCAGCCTGACTTGATCGTGATTTTAAATATGATGCAGTGCCTTTTTAATGTGTGTTTTTATTGAAGTAAAGGCAGGTGGACTCATTCAGGTCAAACAGAAGACCTGCACGAGACGTGTGACATGTGGCTTTGCGTGTGCCCCATGTTCCTCCTGTCTTCTCACTTTGTGAATGCCCTCCAGATGAACGTCTTCTACAACGTTGAGAGCACAAGCCGGGATCCCACAGAGAAGCTCCAGGCTGGGACTGAGGCCTTCTCCCTGGACGTGGTGGTGCTGGAAGCGCTGGACGACCGGGGAGACAGACACCATACCATGGTGGTGTCCATATGCACTCGGTGAGTGTCCTTGGCCATGCCAAGGCTTGAAAGCCAAGCTGCTTGAGCAAACACTTTTACACAAAGAGTTTTTAAAGGTCCCATGGCATGCTATTTTATAGATGCTTTAATATAGTTATTAGTGAGCCCCTAACACAGTATTTGAAGACATTCCTGAAATTCAGCCGTGGTACAGAATTACAGCCACTACGAACCAGTCGCACATCGAGCTTTCCCCAAAGGCGTCGTTTCGGTGTCTGTAGCTTTAATGCAAATGAGGAGGAGAGAGGCGGGTCAAGGAGGAGGGTGGGGGTGTGGTCCGCAGCAGGCTGAATCTCAAACGACTGAGTCGGGTTCTCCGACGTCTCTGGCTGCCGGCTGCCCGCTGCTAGCTGGGCGGTGGCGGTTCGCGTGTTGGTGCCTCGCTTCAGCGGGGGGCGGGCAGCGGGGCTCAACGATGGCCGAAATACAGTCTCGTTGTGGAAATACCAGGGACGTCAAAGAACCGACGTGTTATGCGCCATAACACCAACAGCAGAATGGTTATGCAAATAACAAAGAAGTGTACAACACTTGGTTTCAACCATCGCCTTTGGTTTCATTTTGTCTTCATTCTCCAGCATCTAAGAATGTTGATTCTTAAGACATCAAATGGTAAAATCAATAACGGGATTAGTTTTTCAATTCAATCGTCGTCTGTTCAGTGTCCTTGTGACGGATGGGATAAATCCGACGGGCATGGTCCTGTTAGACGTGGGTCTGCTCAGCGGGTTCCTCCCACTTGGATTGCCTTCTGTTGAACCCATCTGGAAGGTGGAGACCCCCCCCGGCAGGGTGGTCTTTTACCTTTACGGGGTAAGCAGCTTTCAGCCCAAAAGTATTCCTAAACGTCACCTTGTGAGTTCTATGATGAATTCTATAAACAGCTCTGCAATATTTATAATAGTGTTTCGGAAGCTCTGTCTCTTATTGTTTCAGCAAGATTTATCGAGAGCACAGTGTGCTCGATAGCTAAGGACGGTTGAATAAAATCGAAATAAAGTGAACCGAATAGAGGACAGTATTTGTATCTACCTCGTTAAATGCACAAGAATCATGCAGGATGCATGTGTGATCCGTGCAGCTCCCCTTAGATGAGGTTTGCATCAACGTGACGCTCACAAGCAGATGGATGGTTGCCCGCGTGCAGGACGCCACGGTGCGCGTGTACGACTACTATGAGCCCGGTAAGGGAACAACCACTTTATTTCAAACCATTTATCATTTACATATTCATTATAATTATGAATAATTCTAACCGCAATGAACCAATTTCATTTCAGTCAGAGTAACTTCTACCAAAGTATTCACCAACGTCACATTCATAGCAGAGAAACATACTTTTATTAAGCGGTGTGGTTTAGTTCTGGGAAAGCCGTTTTTCAAGTTTGTCACCTAAAATCTGACAAACCATGACAAACGTATATTAGTGGTGGTTGAAAGGTGTTGTGTTCGATCCTCAATATCCGAGGCCTTCCTCCAAGTTTCCTTGAATCATCCAACACCTAGCACCTACCAGCTCTCGAATAAACTACCACCACCTCCACAGGGATCTAGATGCTGCTTACATCCTTGTTATACATTTGTGTATTGTTCCAATGCATGTATATGTATGTTATTGTGTTCTGGCCGACAGGACGAGGAGCCATGAGGACGTATAACTCTGAGCGCATGAAGGTCATGGACTCCTGCAGCTTCTGCGGTAGGGACTGCAGTCGTTGTCGAGCTGGGATCTCCCTCGTTTCCTCCACCATCTCGTTGCATTCTCTCGGCAGCGCCCCCTGCTGCCTGGGCTGTTTATTTGCTCTCATAACCTTGTTATTTGTCTAGACTTGACTTGTATGGGATTAATGTAAATCTATGTATTTGCACTGGGGCAATATGTAAAACTGACACCAAATTCTTTGCTAGAAAATATGTAAGTGTATGATTACGGACAACTATCCATCCGAGTCCTATGTTTTTTTTTTGATTGGTTGAGAATGTTTTGTGAACATTAACAGAAGAACTGTTTTCAGCATAGTAATAAATCAACTGCTGCTTCATAAGATACACGGAAAATAAACAATATACCATCTTGCCATATACCTTGGCGGAACAATTCAACTTTCTGAGAGTGTTTCAACCTAAGCAAGGTCTCTGGACATATTTCGATCGTTGATTATTCCTTGTTGAGCATAGTGTGAAATGGTGTGATGGGTAAGGGTACAACGTGTGATTGGTATTCACGCTTACTATGTACATAATAAAGGACAGATGTATTGAACATAACGTCTAATGATTTATCCTTAGTTCGGAAGCTTCCTCTTTGCCTCATGAGAGCCTCTCATGAGGTATCGTAGTCATGTCTTCAGGAAAACCTGTTTCTACTCTGTTAATGTTTAGTGGAAGTACCTCCTCTCCTTTCATTAAAAAACAACACACAGTTAATCAACCAATAAGGAAGAAAAAAAAAGGGCATGGATATATTCTGTTAAACAAATTGTTTGGATAACCCCTACCCTTTTCGTACACTTAATCTATGTATATCAACGCTCAGTTTGTGTAATTAACATCAAAATATATTTGAATGGATACATTTATCGAGCCAAGTGACAACATGTAGTTGGACACTAAAGTATGTGGTTTTTCTTTTCCCACATGAGAGCAAGAACTTAACTGTTATTTCAGTTTAAGTGTACATTTGATCATGCAGAGATTTGATTAGCCCAGTGGACAAGGCGATGGGAAGAGCGAAGACGCTACAGTGCAACTTTAAGACACTAGATGGTGGACTTGTCTACCTTTTCCCTGGAAGCTTTGGAGTTGAACCCTGATCCCAGCTCAAAGGGAAGCAATGATAGAATCGCAATGACGCAGGAAATCAGGAAATATTTAAAGGCTGTTTAGACATCCAAGATTGAGTGATAAAAGGCTCACCAAACATCGGTCCGGCAATACTGATAAGGGAAACACAAAAATGTGTTTTGGGAGCTACCATGTCTTCTCATCACAATTGTATATGAATGAAGGGAAAGGTGGCTCTTTAAATATCGAATGCAATATTTCCTGCACCTCATTTCAGTGCTCCCAGAGAGAGGGTGTGACGCTAAATACGAGCCCACTTACTGTGGGTACCCACCCCACGCCCCAAGCAAACGTCTACCCACCGGTGATGTTATGGTTCGGCAATGCCTAATGATGCTGCGTTAGTGTGCGCGTGTGTGTGCGTGTGTGTGCATGCATGTGAGTGTGCGTGTGTCTTTGTGTGTGTGTGTGTGTGTGTGTAAGTGAGGGCGAGACATAGACAGAGATAGGATCTTAGAACCCCAAGGAACAACTATGTAGTAGAAGCAATAATGTATTTCCCTCCCCCTCCCCACACACACACACGCACGCGCACACACAACCGCACACTCACACACATTGCATGTAAAAAAGTGTGCATCCTCTGTTGTAGCAGAGATAATTCAGAAGCCTGTCATCTCAAAGCTCATGGCGTTTATGGAGCCTATAGGCCGTGACATTGTTGCTCTTTTTGAGTAAAAGAGGGCTTGTATAAAATAGGGGCCCTTGAGAGGAGCCCCGTGAAGCCGTATGGATATTTAATCATTTCAGTGCTGCTGCAGCGGCTCTTCTACGAGTCTGCCGGCACGGAGACGCAGACGTGGGGCACACAGCCAAACTGTGTTGTGTTAAGGGTAGACACACTGCTGTGTGGACCAAAGCCCTCAGGACCTCTGGCAGGGACTCTGGTGGCAAGGGTTCGGGTCAAACAGAAGATGATAGGACTTTATCATTGTCGATACTCCAAAATACTGTTGGTTAGATAAAATACAACGTCACTGCTAACACTTACAATTCGATTTGTGTTTCATCAATAGGGCTCTGTGGTGTCGAATGCTATTTCAAACAATCAGGAAGAGCAACCTCTTTGTGCTTAACAGGGTTAACATGTCGCAATAAAAGTCAAATGAAATGTTCCCTGAGAGAATTGGCTAGTGAAAATATAAATTATTTATTGTTTATTAGCTTAGGTTTCCTGTTCAAACTGAATTGACAGGCGGGAATAAACAGTGAAAATCCTAGCCAGATATTTATTATTATTTATTGTTAGCCTATTTCATAGTTTACTTCCCCTGCACATATAACAGTTGGAGTTGAGGACATAGATAAACGGTTACGATATTATGTTTTAACCACCTTTAGCGATTTTAAGCTTCAATGGAACAGGCTACGACACAGTAGCCTGTGTATGTTTAGGTGGCCAACAGCTGATCAATCACCCCTACAGGACCCTGTAGACTTCAAAAGTTTGCACTCATTAGTACCAAATACGGAGTGAATATGTATTAAACATATAAACCCTAGTACAGATTACTTTCACATGTCAAAGAAAGGAGGGAATCCGATTGCATGTGGGATGCATTAGGCTCAGATTCTTGAGGTCCGAATACTGCTTTATCTCCATCTTGGACTAATATCAATGTTACTATGCGTGCATATCTGAAAGTTATCTGAAGCATAAAAGAACACGCACGCTAAAAAACGTCTTTATCACCAGTGATAGAAATTCCTTCTCTCTGGTCATCTGGGGGTCCCGGTTGATGTTCACATGATGTGGAGGGCTGTGGGTCTACAGGCAGTGGCTATCGTCTTGCTGCAGTGAGAGTTGGGTCCGGCGTTGTTGGCCACGCTTAACCAATCCGCCTGGAAGGAGAACAGATAGGGAAACAAAGTGCTTCTGATGGGCTCGGTTCCAGCTGAGAAAATAGGCACAACCACCACGACCACCAGACATCCTATGGTAACCCAATGTAAGCGGTGTATTTAAAAAAAAAAGCAACACAGAGATGGAAACGACCCAGATGAAGTGAATATGAAAGTTGGCCAAACTCTCCAACGATTTCCCAACCACCGCTCCCAACCCGCCCTTTACCTGAATCCCTCACCCTACGCCCGTGATGATGATGATGATGATGATGATGACATGTCCGTCTGTCTGTCCATCTGTCTGCCTGCTCGGGGATTGGTCCTAACGTCCCGTCAGAACGAGTCACTCCTTTGAACATCCGTCCCACCCAGGTTGAGTGTGTATATTTACCCAACCTCTTGGTGACCCTGGCTAGGCCAGATCAGACCGTACCAGACCAGACTCAAAGCTGCCGATCCGTCTGAAGCAATGGGGGGGGGGGGGGGGGGGGGGGGACTTTCCATGTGTCTGCTCACAGAGAGAGTCTACACTAGTCATTAGTCTCGGGGTGAACGATCGCTGATCTTATCAGAGTGGTATGACCGTTCCAGGTAGAGTCAGGCCTTATTACAAGCAGTCTGGAAAATGCGGCGTCACCACTTCGGCCTGAGGTTGAGATGATTGTACCATACTCGGCTCTGTGTGTGTCTGCGTGTGTATGTGTGTGTGTGTGTGTGTTTCTTTGTGTCTGTGTCTCAGCACACTTCATTACATCAGTGTGTATCGGCGTCTACGTGTGTGAGTCACCGCATCTGCACGGCTCGGTTACTATGAAAGTGTGGCGTTGTGCCGTTGTGTGTTCGCACGTGAGCTTGCACGCAACGCAATGATCCTTCAGGGAATGAGTTACTATGCGAGCCCTCGGATTTGCACAGTGCCAGAAATCATTTGTCCTACCTCTTGTTGCTGTCCACTCCTCTTCGTGGTGTTTTATTGTGTGCTTTTTACAGGCGGTCTGGTTTACTTTCACAGCCAGCCTTGCAAGATCCCTTAAGTGTGCATGCGTTCTTCCAGAGGATGACCACATCAACTCTTTTCATGCCCCATTGATTTTAAACACAACCGAATGGAGCTGCTGTCATTGTGGTGATAGGGCATCGACGGGCGAGACTCGGACAAGACAGGCCCGGCCTTCTTTTTGTTTTTTGTTTTTCAGTGATTGATTAGTTTGGTCTGGCTCTGGATGGAACACTTGACTCATCGCTGCTCCCGCTTCATTAGTCCCGCCGTAGCTCGTCCCGCCAGGTTAGGGCCCGTGAGCATATGGACACGCGCGCACACACACACACACACACACACACCCTGTATGTTTGAATAGGTGTGTATTACCTAAATACGTGACTCACAGTAGGAGACAGACTAAACTATGGTCTTGCACACGCACATACACACCCACGCTCAGAGAGAGAGAGCAGCCCTCTCGAATTCAAACGCGGCTCCCCTCAAAGGGGGCTGCCAGGTTTTCCGATCATTTTTCACCGGGGGTCAGCTCCTCCACTCCAGATTTAGCTGTCACACATTTCCTCCACCGCAATGGCCAATTAAAGTAATCAGAAACAGGTTGAAACTGACTTAGGCCATGGCTCCTGTATGGGTATGTATATTGGGGTGTGCATGTGTGCCTTTGAGTGTGTGAGTTTGTGTGGGTGTGTGTTTGTGTGTGTGTGTGTGTGTGTGTGTGCGCCGTGTCCACATAAGCACATACCTTCAAGAGAGACAGAAGGATCCTTATAAAAATAAGGAAAGGAGCGACAGGAGAGAGGCAGAGCGAGAGTACCACAGCCCACATACGTGTGTTTTTACCGACATGTGTGACTGACGTGTAGATTATTGCAGGCCCAGATCCCCGGAAAAGGAGCTGTGACTTCCTGCTTCTTGATTGCGATCCAAACTCGAAAACCCAAACGCCGTCATCCCCGCGCGAGTAGCGTCGGCGAAGGATCTGTATGTGTTCACGCACACACATACACACACGCTCACAGGCAAATGCATGCACACACGCGCACACACACACACACACACGCACACGCACACACACAAAATCAGACACACATGCACACACACACACACACACGCAAAAAACTGCTCTCCTAGTTAAACACAAGTGACACGCAGGCTTTGCGCAGTAGCAGGGCTCATGGGATTGATGAATAGGGCGGCCTGTAAAAATAAGCGTCTGCTGGTTGTTATTGTGTGGACACGGGGGTGCGGATGGCTGGCGAAGACACACACACCACTGCTACTGCTACTGCTACTCCTAATGCTGCTGCTGCTGCGGCTAAATTAGCCATAGAACGCAACTTAAGTCGATAGAGGGAATGATATAAACGGGGGAGAGTCGCTGCTTTGCGCACACTCCAATGTGACAGTGTTCTTCTTGAGGTAGGTCTCTCTCTATCTGTCTCTCTCTCTCTCTCTCTCTCTCTCTCTCTCTGTCTCTCTCTCTCTCTCTCTCTCTCTCTGTGTCTCTCTCTCTCTCTGTGTCTCTCTCTCTCTCTGTGTCTCTCTCTCTCTGTCTGTCTGTCTGTCTGTCTGTCTGTCTGTCTGTCTGTCTGTCTGTCTGTCTGTCTGTCTGTCTGTCTGTCTGTCTGTCTGTCTGTCTGTCTCTCTCTCTCTGTCTCTCTCTCTGTCTCAGGAAGGAGGAAAATAATTCGAAAGACAGACACATTTTCTTTCTTTCTTCAGTGCCGCTGGTCTGCGGTGCACTTTGGTCCCAAAACCACTTCTCTGAGTGGAATACTTATAGGATCAATCACTATAAAAATCACAGTAACAATCAAAGCAATGGAGTCCGTCTCTCTCTCGCTCTCTCTCCCACACATGTACATGCGCATGCACACACAGACACACACATACACACCACATACAAACACGCACATACACACACACACAAACAAACCCACACACATACACTTGAAGTGCTTATGCCAGGAGGACAAGAATCTTCCTTGTTAAGAGATGCATGAACTAAAGACAAACATGAATTGGAGCTTTACTTGGTCTCATCGACCCGTGCAGAAAAGAGGGATGGAGGCTCATGGACTAATAAACAGAGCTACGCTGCTATCCATAGACAGTAGCAGCAGCCAAGACGTGGACTGCCCCTGGATTGGCTGGAACATCTATCGGTGATCCGTCTCTCTGAAGCAGATCTGTAAAACCAGACAGTAGGATAGTGTAATCCCTCCCAGTTTTGCAACACTCTCTCACGGTCGAGATGTGCCTCCTTCATCCCCCCCCCCCCCACCTCACACACACACACACACGCACACGCACACGCAAACACACATTCATGTTCCAGCCCTTTCATATTGAGCCGTTCCGGTCCATTGAGAGCTTTTTATTGGTGCCATTAAACGTTGGATTCACTAAGTCCCTTGTTGTGGCATAATAATGTGTGTCTTTGAGTGCTGGGTCAGCGGGGAGTATGATGTTTTTTCCATGTCCCTGCTGGTAAGTCCGTGTAAAGGGCCCCCCTAGCCAAGTCAGTGTTTATGTTCCAGAAGTGCTCAACAACCTCATGAAACCCTTTCGAAGGACGATGAATTTTGTCAGCTCTCGTCCAATTATAATTCGAATAAGTCAAAATTTCCGTCATTAATGTAATCTTTTTTTTATTCTTGTGTCCATTTTCCTTGATCTCCAACGCCCTTGGTAAATAGTTGTTTCACATACACATTTGTTTTCATTCACAATTGAACACTACATGATTTGATCAGTATATATTTGACCCGTGTCCATATGTATGTGTACACACATTACCCACAGCTCAAGCCACCCACCACACTCCTCAACACACCGACACACTTACACCCTCTAACCAGCCTGATCTTCCACTCATATCAAGGTACCACACTGTTTTCTGAGAGGGAGGTTGTTGCTTTGGACCGTGTTTGATCTTCAAGACATGGCTTGTCTGATGTTCTGACGCGCGTCTCCTTTCCCGTACTCTGCATCACTCGTTTCTTCTGAAGAAGTTGACACACCCGGTGATTAGGGCCACACCCTGAATAGGTGGTTACACCTATTTTCGACAGCTCTTGCCCCTTCAATCTTCTGAGGTCTTGGAGATAGCACAGAAAACAGTTACAGTTCTGGCCAAAACAAAGTGTGTGGAATCCAGGAAGAAAATATGTGAGTGAATATGAATCAGAGCATGTGGCCGATTGGGAATGGCAGCAGACAGGGTGCAGATCTAGGAAGATCCACTCAGTAGGCCGTGAAATTTAATACATTGTTAGAGAGAACGCATTAGACTCTCTCTCTCTCTCTCTCTCTCTCTCTCTCTCTCTCTCTCTCTCTCTCTCTCTCTCTCTCTCTCTCTCTCCCCCCTTCTTATGCTCTCTCTCTCTCTGAATTCTCTGGAGTCCACCCAAGGCACAGTGTGTGCGGATTGAGATGTGTGCGAGATGAATGGACAACGTCTCTCTAACCAAATCAAATAAACTCAATCCAAGTGGTCCCAATGACAGCCAGTGGCGAAGCCAATCCCGGTGGCCTGAGTAAGAATGCAGATAGATGGCGGTCGGCCATTACGATTTTATCACTTGTTCAGAATGGAAACAGTGGCTGCTGCGACAAAACGCGCTCAGACAATGATGCATGGCGGTGGCGAGGGCTTTCCTGGAATCGTCGCCTCCAATGGAATCCGCATTGAATGGAATCGGGTGCGAGCACCATGAGTAGTAAAAAAGTGCACGTATACAATGGGTTCCAATGGAAACCCGGGGGGGGGGGTGAGGTAGTGGGGGGTGGGTAGGGTGGGGTGAGGAGTCAATCCAAGGGTCACAGTGAGGTGGTTCTCGGTCATCTCCTCTGGATGTTGTTGTGATCCGTGACGGCCGGTTGTGGAGGCCAACGGAGACGAGCCAGGCATTTGTCATCGGCACGTCCGCAGTTACGTGGGATGAGTCGCTCAGCCGTGTGTCCGTTCCTTGCAAGCCCCCCCACCCCCACCCCCCCACCCCCACGCTCTGCTGCTGCAGGTGCTGACAGTGGGGACCCTTGGAAGCTCTGTCAGCAGCGTCGTCCATCTACCTCCCTCTCACCCCAAAAAAGCGATTGGTCACGGGGAGCCGCATGGGAAAGGGGAAACGTCCCCTGGCAGCATCCTCATCCTCCTGTCTGGTCTCCCCAGGGGGGGATCTCTGGTGAAGTCGTCACTGGAAGGAATCCTTTACCGTAAAGGATTCTGTTTGGATTGCTGTGAAGGATGTTGTTACTATTTCTGAGTCACATTGCCAGTACTGCCCTTAGATTGAGTCATAGTATTGCTTCCTGCTGTTTTTCATTTTCTGTACTATTCCATGACCGCTGATTACAAAAAGCTGATATTTAATGTAGGCTTCAGTATCTGTTGCTGGTGGAGTTATATGCGATCCACTGTGTGTTCTGCGGAAATTAACTTTTTGTTTTCCTCGATTTTGAGTTATCCATGAGACCACAGTCATTTATCAATCTGTCTGTGTGTGTGAGTGTGTGCGTGTGCATTGTGAACCTTAATCCAGTTTGGATAAGACTGAATGATTTCGGATCTGAAGTGAATAACGAATGCCTTCTGTGAAAGACTCACTGTCCAGATTCTTTCATGATCTCTGTATGCCTTTTAAGCCTCAGCCCCTGAGCACGCCAGCACAGAAGTCATGGACGTGATGAACAGTGCGAGATGGTACTCACACTGAGCGAAAACCCAGAGTTAAAAAATGAATGCTGAAGACAAAAAATAAAAAGGAAAATATATTTTGGGGGATTTTTTAATTTTTGGTTCTGTGTTTTATCGCTGGATAGACGATTCATCATGCTTCCTGTGACTGTAGTCAAAATACATACGGCAGAGACATCTCCTGAAAGAGAGATGAATGCAGTCGAGGTTCTCTGCACCTCCTGAAACTGCTGAGAGGAGGAGGAAGAGGAGGAGGAGGAGGAGGAGGACTTGGGGGTGGAAACATAATAGTTCTGACCCAAATAGATTTTACAGCCTCTGTAGTCCCATGCCGCGGAGGCCCCTCAGAACATATGTCGGAGAAGAAGGTGAGTGGCAGACGTCTGCTTACTCCTTGCGGACTCTCGCCTGACCAAACACAGAGACTTTAGTGGTATGCTCAATGCCACGTTGGCTTGGTCCTCCTAGTCTGGAGCGAGCCCGTAGAGTTGTTGCCGCCAAGCCTTACACAACCCTCACATTGGTTTCTGGCGGGTTCGGGACCGGCAACACGTGCCGAAGATGACTACTTGCACCCCCGGCAACAGCCCAATCCCCTGGGTATTCTATGTCCGGGTACCTACATGCTCCGTCTCATCTCCATCTTCTCTGCAACCCTTGTAAGTATATCATCCACCAGCCCAAACAGGGCAACTTCCCTGTTTGTCATTTATTTGTTCTTAACTCTCGGATTTTGCTGCTTGGGGGTGACCCAGACAAGAGGCCTCTGTCCCATCCACAGAACTAGCATCTCCCCCTGGAGCACCAGACCAATAAACCATGTACAACTGTCCTCGACACCCTGACTCATCATACGTCCTCCCCCTCTAGTCTCTCCTAATCCTCTCCTCTCCTTCACCTCCCCTCTCCTCTCCTATCATCTCCATTCTGTCATCTTCCTCTCATCGCTATCCTCTTCTCTCTCACCTCATTCTCTCATCTTACTCTGACCTCTTAAGTTTGTCTACTCCTTTCCTCACCGATCTCATCTCCTCTATGCTCGCCTCCCCACTGGCTCTATTCACTCTTTTATAAACGTCATAAACAAGGCTTCACATGCTACTTAATAAACAAAAACGTAAAGGAAAGGTCAGCTGTGTGTGTGTGTGTGTGTGTGTGTGTGTGTGTGTGTGTGTGTGTGTGTGTGTGTGTGTGTGTGTGTGTGTGTGTGTGTGTGTGTGTGTGTGTGTGTGTGTGTGTGTGTCTGAGGACTTGTTGGTCACCACTCTGGGGACCAACAAGTAATCCGAATGTAATGTGAATAGCAAAGTCATAAATTATTTCCAAACAGCTCCTAACAGAGGTCTTGGTGGCACAGCAGAGATGGCCGTGCATCGGTTGATTATAAACAAGGTTGTATTATTAAAATGTTTTGTGTAATAGCGAAATAGTGTGTGATTTCAGTGAGAAATAGGAGGCTTGGCGTGTGGAGGGTGTGAAGAGGGTCCTTCGAGTGAGTCTCATGTTCAATGCGTGAGAGTTGGCAGCTCTGATAGAGGGCAAAACATCTGTCCGCTCCGGGTCACTTTGCCAGTCAACAAAGCCAGTGATTCAAAGAAAGACAGCAGATGATTTTACCCAAAGTGACCTACAGTACAAGTCAGTTGAATTGAATTGGAAAAGAAATCAAAAAAATAGAGAAACGTCATTAAATACAATTTGAAGGACTTTAAGGAACCCATTTAGGGAGAGGAGAGGGAGACGGAGGGGGTGTCTCTGCAGCGTGCTGGGGGCCAGTGTTCTGTGCAGAGGGGCGGGAGATGTACAGCCCCGGAGCTGCTGGAGAGACGGAGGGGAGGAGCAGGGGTGTGGATGGGGGGCTGGTGGACGTCTGTCTGTATCAGGGGCCGGCATCTCCCTGGCTGGGGGCCCCTCTCGGGCCCCCGCAGACAACACGGAGCCACGGTATAGAACGCATGGCGTGGTGGAGCTTAGGTCATGGAAACTACGGACCCCTGAAAGTGTGTGCGTGATTAGTTAATGGTATATCCTCACATTCAGCCCGCCCCCTGTTCCCCAAAACCACTTTTTCCTCTTCTTCTTCTTCGTCTTTTTCCTCTTCTTCCTTCTCCATGTCTTGATTCGTACACAGCCAAGACGGCTAACTGAAGAGTGTGTTATTTTGTGTGTGTGTGTGTGTGTGTGTGTGTGTGTGTATATGAGTGTGTGTGGCTGTGTGTGTGTTTGATCAAAATGTGATGATGTTGGAAAAGGACCGATCTGTGTGTGATTTGTGGTTCTTAACTCAAAGTGCTTCCTCACTCCCCTCCAAGCAGTTGTCAGATGTGGATGTGTGTGTGTGTGTGTGTGTGTCTGTGTGTGTGTGTGTGTGTGTGTGTGTGTGTGTGTGTGTGTGTGTGTGTGTGTGTGTGTGTGTGTGTGTTGGGGGGGTGGAGGGGGGGGGGAGACAGAGGGAGCCTGATGGGTTTGGGGGAGTGGGATGACACATGGAGATGGAGGGAAGGGGGGAAGGGGCTACTTAGTGCTACTCAGTTTGTCAGCTTCTGTTTCTGGGAACATAATATGAACAAATAGTCCTATAATACATACTTTTTTTATTTTATTTTATTTGACCTTTATTTAACCAGGAAAGTCCCATTGAGATTAAAAACCTCTTTTTCGAGGGAGTCCTGGCCAAGAGGCAGCAACAAATAACATATGTACACTCACAATATTACACTCACAACATATAGACAGAAATTAAAATTCATAAAAAACATCTACAAGTAAAAGAAGTGGGTGCGGCCAGTTCCATGTGGTGGGAGCAAAGTGGACGAATGCCCTTAATAATCCTCCTCATCTATCCAAATCTTCTCCTCTCCTCTCTCCTCTCTCCTCCTCTCCTCTCCTCTCCTTTCACCTCCTATCTCCTCTCCACTCCGATCAGCTGCTCTCTCCTCCTCCCCTCCTTTCTCATCCTCCTCTCATCGCTCTCCTCTCTGTACATACTGACTGGAGAATGAACAAAAGACATGAGGGATAGGCCCAAGGATATCACAAGGGATGGGAATGACAATGTTTTTATCTTTTCAAAGTCTGCATTTTGTTTAACCATGATATTTTTACAGTTATAGGCTTGAATATGAGATGCATAACCTTCCCCAATCCTCCTCTGGCAAATGTCCTCTGCTTAATACAAGCCTGTCAACCATCTTTATCCTTGAGTCGTCTTACACGAGGCTGCCGATTCATACCGGGTTTATATATTAGTGACGGTCATTAAGTCGGTAAAGCTACAGCTGGCTCTTCCTGCGTATTCCCTTTACTCAAAGCCTCAAGGGGAAGATTGGCCCAGCAATAGGTACTTCAGTGCCATGAAATGCATGGCGGTTCACAGCTCCAGAGGGAACACTGACTCGCGCTACGCTGACTGTAGTCTTTACATCAGCAGGAATCTTTCCCCGGAAGGACCCTCTTGCAGTCCAAGACGTTATGCCACGCTTGTTCAACCTCCAGCCCCAAACGCCTAGCCCCCCAAGCCTTCGGGAAACCAAAATCCGCCGTAGAGTTCACATCCTGGGGGAATCCAAAGCAAACGAAGAGACTGAATAGAAAATGGGAAATGGGAGGAATGATTTTGGTTCCTCATTTCGCCGTCACGTTTGGTGAAATTACTCAGTTGGCATCAACACTACAGAAACAGGCCTTCTTGACATATATTCATTCATGGCCAATGGTGTTCACTCCCAGAAGAGTGTATGTCTACCGAGGTTGAACACGTAGCTAAACACTTATTCATTAGGACACTGTGCACTTTAAGCTCTTGCACAGATGCATGTCAAAAATTGAGGATTTCCTGTTGTGCTCCATGTCTGCCATTAATGTCAAGTCCTGTATGAATAATGCATCGCAGGCGGTTTTGATTATGTCATTATTCCAACGCTTAGGACCAGGAACAGATTGCTATGACTTCCGAAAAAGGGTGCCGAGTCTCACAGTAAATTGTATATTTGTTAAAAAAAAAAGTAGTAACTGACTGCTATCTGCTGTGTTGCTATGTTCTTGCGGCAATGTTGTGGCTAAGTTCTTGGATACAAAAACATAGACTCACTTCGACATAGACATTGGTACACAGAATACATGTGACTTAGCTTTGACTTAAAATGTCTACCATTACGTAGAAATAACTTTATTGGCATGCATCTGTGAAAAAAATTATACGATTTGGTTTTTCACTTCAAAAACTTTGTGATGTTTGGTTCATTATCCTCCATTGCAATGGCAGCCGGTTGTGGGTGCTTCATCATAACAGCATGTTTTGGTTGGCTAGGTGGTTATTACATTCATCATAGTAACGCCCTACGACTACCCGTGGAATAAAGCACCCGAGTCTACATCAGAAACCAACTCTGTATTCATCTCTATATAACAGACATCTGCATATGAAGTCCGAATCATTAGGAAAGGGACACGATTTTCAGATCGGAAGCCATCTGGTTTCAATTTATAGTCTGAGTAGCATGACCAATCTGGTGAGCGTGCTTTGGTTTTTTATCAGGGTTTACAGTCATTGTGGAGGGCAAACGCATTGGCTGGAATGCAATCTAGGATCCCATCAGATATCGCCTGATGACGATTGAGCTGTTCATAAAATTTTTGCATCACAACAATGTATACAATGAACGTCAAATGGTAAGGACAGTTTAGCATGGATGTCCTGGCCACATCAAAAGTCTGGACACACTAGCCCTTAATAATGAGTGCATCCGGGACTGCTTCTGTATTGCGTGGCATGGACTCTGACCTCAACACCCTCGTCTGCACCCCCTATTTTCCAAACTGAGATGAATATTTGCATACAATATGAAAAAGTAATAAAAGTTCATAATAAATATGTATCATCAAAGCACATGATGAACCATGTAGCCTCAGCGGTGAAAGCTGACAAGCGAAGCACGCCGAGGAGGGATTGTCCTTTCAGTGGATAAGCTTCAGCCCGTCCGACATCTATAATTATGCAAAATATATAATTATGCATAAAAATTGAAGCACTTCCCTTTATAAAATCCATTTTTAATTCAGACCTAGACCCTGTGGGTGTCGCAGGCTCAGGGCCAATACCCTGGCTCATTTGAAGACCAAATGTAAAGCAAAACTGCAAGGTGTTGACAGAAATGACAAACCGGTTAAACTGTCGAATAAAGTGACGTCTTTGCAGCACGGCAGTGGAGCAACGTGTGGGCTGACGGGGGGATGGAGGTCGGGTTGACACGGCAGCCTCCCTCCACCGTCTCAGACGTCTGTGGCGTCTGAGTCCGCCGCGGACCGCAGGCAGCGCGGGACTCTGGGGTTTTCAGCCCCCAATGTTTCGAGGGGAAAATACTTTCCAGAACCATTCCATGAAAATTCAATGCACAGACAACGGCTCCCAGGGTTGGATTTTCCGCTTGTTGAGGAATTGTGGGAGAGAGGGGGGGTTGAGGCAGGGTCCATTTCAGCAGAGAGTGTGTGTGTGTGTGTGTGTGTGTGTGTGTGTGTGTGTGTGTGTGTGTGTGTGTGTGTGTGTGTGTGTGTGTGTGTGTGTGTGTGTGCGCGTGTGTGTGCATGCGTTTGTGCGTGCGTGTGTGTGTGAGTCTGTGTGTTGTGTGTTTGTGGGTGTGTGTGCGTGTGAGTCTGTGTGTGTGGGTGTGTGTGGAGGGGTGTGTATATGCCCTATCATTACGACCCCCCCCCACTGTGAAAACGATATGACAGTGTATGTGCAGACCATAAAATGTATAAGGTCATTGCTGAACACACACACACACACACACACACACACACACACACACACACACACACAGACTCACACACACACACACACACACGCACACACACGCTCAACCACACACACACACACACACACACATAGCGGCATTGCAACGAGAAAGAGCCTGTAACATACCAACACCACATTTTCTGAGGACATTTGTGCTTTGTCTTCTTTCTACAGGCCTCCTTCAATATAATGAAGCAAATCAAAATCACGTCGTTGGCCGTAAGTCCTTCACTGAATGACAACCAATACACTGGTGCCTTGACTCCCACTGACCTAGGCTGTAATGCCTCACATGATTGATACTCTGACTCCAGCTCACCTGGATGACTCTTGGCCACACGGGTGGTGATCACCACCATTTCAGCCATCGAGAGCAGATGGCTTCAGCAGGTCCCTGACGCGGCAGTATGTCTCTCGAACGCTACTGGCCCAGGCTGCCTATTCCGGTCTCACATCACTAGATGCGGTTGCGCGTGCCATCCATGAAGATCCCTCTTTGCCATGGGCTTCAGCACGCAGGATTTATCCCGATGAATGGGTGGCTGCCGGGACTGCTCCGAGGCTTGCGGGCAGTAATCCCTACTTTGGTTACAGAAGAGATTTGCAGCAGGTGAGATCCACCCACTTCCCAAGACTGGCTGCCCTTTGTTGCAAAGTCTTGGCAATTACCGCGGGTTCATTGAGGACAAGATCAACGAGGAGTCAATTGCCTGAATGGTGGACTCTTTTTTCCATACCCACCGTGGACCAGATCTTTGGACTCCCCTCCATGATGAGGAGATCTATCATCAGTATTCTCTTACAGCTCTCACCATAGTGTATGCCGGGGACATGGGAGAGACGGTGAACATGGGAGGACGTGAATAAATTCCGGCGAGCTGAACACACGTGACGTATTCACGTTTCTTTGTTTTATACATACAGCTGTAGGGTTCATGAACACCACCTCTTCCTGACCCGTTCACCAGGCCAGGGGGGGCAACAATTCAGGGGGCTCGCCCAGAATTATCGCATTAAGTGACAGACCTCAGGTTTCCAAAGATGGCTGCTCTACGAGAACAACGATGGGATCCTTCATTAACTCTGCCAACACAGACCTGCTCTACAAGCTTGCAGTAGCAGTCAAAGACGAGGTGGAAGAATATTTTGCCAGGAAAGGAATCGACTGACGTGGAACTCTTGAGTTCAGTGTTGACTCTTTGCGAAGTGAACAATGTTAGAGTCTCGATGACTAAGGGACGGTGAAGAGGACACAGAGTCTGTGTCAGAGTCTCAGCCAGTGGTAGTAGCAAGTGTTCACACAGAACCAACCTCAGTGGTTGCTGAGCAGGTATCTAACAAGGTAATAACATTTTATGAAGACATTTGTGCATCGTCTTCTTTCTACAGGTAGTGTGACAACCATTGACAACACACACACACACACCCATAATCCCACACAAATACTTACCAAGCATTACATCACTGCAACCCTGTGCTGTGTGTACTTAACCTGAAAGTGAAGGTTATTGCTGGAGGCTTGAATGCCATAATGATTTTTTGGCTGTCTCATGGCCAGGTGTTACACCCACTGGTAATCGTGTATGGTATTTCTTGGCCAATTTAATATTGCCCCAATCACTCAAAATCATTTAAGATCGTATCTACAGTACCAGAGGCGTAATGGTTTTAAACACACCTCTGTGTGTGTGTGTGTGTGTGTGTGTGTGTGTGTGTGTGTGTGTGTGTGTGTGTGTGTGTGTGTGTGTGTGTGTGTGTGTGTGTGTGTGTGTGTGTGTGTGTGCGTGAGAGAGGCTGTATAGAAAAACGATGACAACCAATAAATGAATTGTATGCTTCAGTGAAATGTAATTATTAATAATTTTTGCAAATGCTTGTGTTGGTTTGGCTAGAAAGGAAAACATGAATGGGCTGCAACACATTGGCTTCAGTGAGCTTGTTTTCACACATGTCTGAGGAGATGAAGACATTTCATATCACGGGTAAAGCACATGTCTGTTGAGCCAGAACACGATTGTCATAACAACATGCTATTTTCCTTGTATTGACAGCCTCAAAATTGCTTTCATTCATGTGGTGGGAAATAAAATCTATATTATTTTATTGAATATGATCCATTACTCAAATGTAAGTTATCAAATATCAATATCACAAAAAAGTCTCCATTCCTTATGATATGAACATGTTCAGTTGTATAACATAAATTCTCATGTCACACGTGACAAAGTGGGAAAGGGTACTTCTTGCTAGGCGTTGGCAACAATACATTCGCTATTTGACCGCATTAAACAAAACGCCATTGTGTCGTACAGTTGATCAGACGACGTCTTTCTCTCAGTGTTGCCTGGAGCTTTGCTCTTATCACATCCCAGAGCCTGCACTAAACTCACTGGAGAGAGAGAGAGAGAGAGAGAGAGAGAGAGAGAGAGAGAGAGAGAGAGAGAGAGAGAGAGGAGAGAGAGAGAGAGAGAGAGAGAGAGAGAGAGAGAGAGAGAGAGAGAGAGAGAGAGAGAGAGAGAGAGAGAGAGAGAGAGAGAGAGAGAGAGAGAGAGAGAGAGAGAGAGAGAGAGAGAGAGAGATATGCTTTCAAGAGGACCCTTTCTTGAAAGCATTTTATGGAGGAATTCATCTGTAAGTACGGCACACAGATGTTTAACCCCAGCTCTGTTTCGGCTTCGGATTCTTCTTTGAAAGCATGTTGTATGGATCAGGGGAATGGCGCCCAAGCTATAGAAGAAGAATGTGTTATCGTGAACATGGAGCGGCCTTGATTAATTCAGGGTTGTTGTAGCCTCTCGCCACGTTGAACATACGTTTCACGATGCAACATGACAAACCGGAGCGCTGTGTTCTCCTGTTATTGCCACAATTCATCACAAGCCATGAATTGACCCTCTCTACCATCTCTATTTATTATGCAGGATGCAGTGTGCTGTTTGTGTGTGTTTGTGTGTTTGTTTGTGTGTGAGAGTGAGCTGGGGTCCAATGCCAGCAAGGCCCATACGATCAAGCCACTGTAACTGACGTGCTACTTAGCAAAGGTTTTATTTGTTATTTTTCGAACCTTTAGGGGGGTCAGGGGGTCAAACCGATTTCCAGGAGTTGCGCTGTCGGCAGCCGGCCAGCAATGTCAACATCATGGCCGCCATATCAGCTGAACACACACAGACACACAGCCACCCTGACAAAGACAACACGCTGTCACACGGGAGATTGAGAGGGCTATTGCCCCGGTAACAGGATCCCCGAGTGGCATCCGATGATGTCATCAAAAGAGACAGACAGACAGCTGGGCAGACATTCAGACAAACAAGCACACGCCTGTGTAGGAGTCGCAGGCGGGCTGGGGGGTTTCTAAAATAAAAGGAGAGAAAAAAACAGCAAGGAATGACGACGTGACTCCCAGTTCATGCTATAGGCTGTCTGGTAAAAAGATAACCACGGCAGCATGACCTCATTTCCATGACATATTCATAGTTCTGCTAGAGTCTTCAGTGTTTTACACACTCTCTCCCTCTCTCCCCCTCTCTCTCTGAGGTCACTCATGTGTAGCCAAGGACTTTGTGTGGGGGGTTCCGTTTAGGACACCCCCCCCCCCCCTCTGCCTAGGTGATGAGACTGGGATCAGGTGGGGGTTCTCAGGGGCCAGCAGGGGACGCTGTCACACCATTTCCCGTACTGAGGGTCTGACAGACTGTTTTCACAGGAAGGACTCACCACCCTCACCTCTGATGATTACATACCTAGACCTGCTCCGTGCCATATCTCAATTCTCTATCCACAACCTTCTTTACAGACACACAGCTTATATCCTTTAACACCGAGCTCTTCCTCCCTCGAGTGACAAAATACTATAACTGCCTGGCTAGCGAACCACACTCTTTATTCTGCTACCCCCCCCCCCCCCCCCCCCCCCATTTAATGCAGTCACTAAGATTGCTCGAAATCTAAAGATACTGACCAATGGTAGCCAAATTAGCAAGAATGTTAGCCCTCCCACCCGTTGTTCAGTTATCAACTAACTACTCATGGGTAGATGCATAGGCTTTTCATTGTATAACTGTATACATTTTCAGATTTTATTCATTAACCATGAAATACAATATAAAGAAGAGCACACATTAGACCCATCTGTTTGCCGCAAAGAAAAACGCCTTTTCACCAATTTGGTGAATGTATGGCATTGATAAAATGCTTTTTAATGTGTTGCACCATGGCAAACCCAAACACCCTGCCTTCCTTTCAACTTAAACAATCTCTTGTTGTTTTGGGTAAGAGTCTGAAGTCTGATGTTCTGGAAGTCCACAGTTAATTGTGGACTTCCCATTACTTTTGAACCATATGCAAACAATTTCCCTCTTACAACCTTTTCAATGAAAGCCTGTGTTCTGTTTCTTTTTCTGCTAGCTTGTTTAGTAACTCTGTAATAGGATCAACGTTATTCCTTTTCAGAATGAAATACTGAATTGAATACTTTTTCAATCATGCAATTTTTCAGGTTAGGTAAATTTTTTTAAGTTAAGCAGCCCAAATAACTTTACATCAATTACACATCCTGTCCAACTTTTTATTAAAAAGTAAAGCCCTGGAAAAACATTAAGGATATATTTGTTCTGATAAATACATGTTCTTACAGTTTTTCTCGATTGTATACACACAAAAAATTGAACTATGCACACAATTCTGAAAACTTGAAGCTCATGTATCAACTACAAGGGTCCAGACTGCTAAACTCTAAGCACAATTCCACTGTTTTCAAATTTTTGCTAAACTCTAAGCACAAATCTTATCATTTAGCACACTTGGTTCACCTGGATCACACTGGCCTTCAAAACGCAACAACTTATTGCCAATAAGTCTAACTCACTTCTCACCTGTTCAAACTAAACTGGCAAAACACTTCAATCATGTGTCAGAGCATAAAAGAGGACTCGGTGAGCTCTACTGTGTTGTCGATATGGTCCTTTGGCCTGATCAGGATTGGAGGTGGGATACATACTGATTTACATGTTACCTAATTTATTTTCGCATTTTTATTTTTTGTTGGCCTACGAAAAGCTTTTTATGTCAGTTCAGCTGAACATTTTACTGAATTACAGTAAAAAAAAAAATCTGCTTTGTTACCTTTTTGTACTTGTACTTGCAGTGATTTCATCATTACATCCCCCGAAAGACATTCAAAACTTTTTCTTACTGTAGTGTTTTTCCTTTTACTTATCAGTGCAATTACTGTACTGTAATTGACCAAAATAGGTAACATTGGTGTATTGTCAGAACAATGTTGCAGCATCAACTATAGGTGTACAGTATGACTCTGGGAAGCTGGGATTGTGGGTTTAGCCCATTGGAGCTCATTGGATAGATAAATATGCATTGTATCCTATTCTGATATGATTGTGTCAATGCAATATTTATATGATATATTCACAGCATTATATTACAATATGGCAACAGTCTTTATACTAGGCCTATATGTAGGCCTAATTGCACCTTTAAAAAATAATGCTATTTCTAAACACTTTTATACATTGGAATATGTTACATGGCTTCATAAATCCAAAACATATGTAAATAGTATTTTGATGGAAGTGTTTTGAATTGATCACACCAGTTTTTAATTTAAGCTCATTAAGAGATATTCATTTGATAGCTGTGTTTGGTGGAAAATAATCAGTTTTGAGAAGAATTTGTGTAGTTTTGACAAAATGATTAACTCTTCTCAGGTTTGTGTTTAGAGTTTTGAGAAATTAAGCTATAGTTTCAGAAAACGTGTTTAAACGATTGAGCAAAACTGTAAACGACTTTTCTTTCAGGTTAGACCTAACCCTGCATCTCAATTATGAACTTAATGGACATATTTCGTAAACATTTTGTAATAATTAATGCCATTTGGGTTTTGTATGGCTTGGCTGACCTTTATTACCCACAATAAAAACAATTGTTGCCCCCCCAACACAACTGCTGTTGGTACCACCACTTTAAATCACCCTCATAAACATTGCAATGAAATTTCAGTAAATTCCCTTCAGATAAGGTCTCTCTGAATGTCTTTCAACAGACAATTGTTATGAAAGCATTTCAATTTCTACTGCCAAAAGCCAAGTATCTCACCTTTTGGTTTGTTATATATTATAATGAACTGTTTTACTGCTATATACAATTACACCAACTTCCTTTTTTTTTATTGTTTTCACATAACTTTCTGGTTAATGATCTCATTTAAATATACAGCTGTCATTAAAGGATACACATGCTTTTGCTGTTCTTTTACTCAACATAACTAACTGATTATTTTTTATCACCACTTCCTTTGGTTCATTCATGAAATTCTGCAGAAATAATGGCTTGTTGATGTCTGGTTGGAAACAATCATCTTGGAGGCCCGAGTTGACTCGACCTCTTGACCCCACAGTGAAGGAGCATTTTCGAGCAAAAAATTGTATTAGTAAATATAAGTATACATACATGTCATTAATGAGCAGGTAGGGGTTATCCTGCTCCTGGATGCCTACTGGTATACCGTTGATAGGCCTATAAAGGTATAGATCAGAACCATTCAGATGGAAGTTTAACACCACAACACTATCCCACCACCAAAATAAATCAATTGCTCAGAATAATTTGACGTTCAGTGTCACACTGTAGACAGCCTATCAATAACGTCCCATGACGTTATGGCAAATAGACGTAAGAGTCATCATTCCTTGAGGACTCACTGTGTCAGTCAGACCTTTGTACCTCAACCCAACCCCACCTCAAACCACCACCTTACCACCACCTTTCCACCACCCCCTTCTCCATCCACAACCCCTCTCTCTGTGTCTCTGTGTTCCTGGTGTGCATCTGTCTGAGACGCGGTCTGGCCAGCTGTACACACACACACACACACACACACACACACACACACACACACACACACACACACACACACACACACACACACACACACTAACACAAGCACACCCGGTTCATGTTTGTTTGTCACACATGAAAAGCTGTTGTTTTGCGTGCACGAAAACAAACAGACGCAGGCAAGTTAAGTATTACACACATGTACAAGTATTCATCGGGGGTGTGATCCATCATATGCAAGCTTTGAACCCAGACGGATGTACACACACAGTCATACACACACGCACACACAAACACACACACACACACACTACATAGCCATGTCTAAAGGAAACAAGGCGTAGAAGCCATCTGGAGGTGTTAGGAGACATAAAGCCTTCCTATTGTCAGATTGGTTCTTTTTGTGGCAGGACGTCGTGCAGACGTCCTGCCAGATCATTAGATGTGGTGAGAACCCCAAAATCTGTACTGTTATCCGTGGTTCAACCGTGGACAAACAATGCCCCTCACTGCCACCTTCTTCGTTCCCTCAAGGTACGGCGCATTTTTCCTTTTTTTTTGGCCAATTCAAAAGCTTGTTTTGTAACCTGGTTGTTTAAAGATTTGTGAAGGTTCTAAATAGACCCCACATTTTTCCAAATGTGTTCATCTCATTATTCCATTATGAATGAGATCCCTGACTAAAGGTTCCCACACCCTGGTTAATTGTGTTGTAGTGTAATGTAGTGTAGTGAAAGTAGCTTAGGGACTAAACACCTAATAGGCCTCTGATCTCTTTTATGGGCTTCAAAGCTCATGATTGTTTCTATTAGTAGCGGAGGTTTTGTGTTGAAGACTGACCGACTTGAAGGTTGCATGTGTAACAACTTTAGGAAATGAGTTGGACAAAGGCAAAAGTGTAATGGCCAGTTCACAGGGTCTATTGGAATACTGGCGGTGTGCTACATTTCTTCTTCTGATAGTTGATTCCTGGGTTGTACACCAGGGGAAAACAAGTTAAAGCCACAGCCTAATTTAGGGTTATTTAGGGCTAAGACTTGGAGAGCAACTGCTAGGACTGGCAAGAATAAAGGAAAACATCAACAAGGCTTTTAAGCTTTTTTTTTAACAGTTTAATTAATCAACTACATATGAAGGATTAACGTGTGTATCGCAAAACTGAGGCTTAATGTGTAGTATTGAATTGCTATCAAGCTTCCTATATATTTAAATTAATTAAGTAACGACTCAATGACTAGTCTCAAGTAAAATGCTTTCGGTTTTGCAAAATAAGTGTAGCTCTGCTCACTAACAATGGCCAGAGGCCCACTCTTTTTCCTTTACATTCTAACCGTCTTGGCTCCTCCACGGGGCAGGATCGGCCAGACCAAAAGCAATCTGTGGCCTTCTGGGTGCTCAGTTGTGGCCTGGAAAAGAGGGATCTCAGAGGGCCGTTTGCCTTCGGGGCAAAGAGAAACCCTGTAATTATCACCATGTAAGCCCTCTCCATTTCTGTCTGGTCTGCAACTTCTGTTAGTTGTTGCACATGTTGGGATAGCAACCGACAGATCCCCATTGGTTAAATGGGTTCACTCTACCAAGTAAGTGGTGATAGGCATCTGGGTGGGTTAGGTGTGCCTATGGGGGCTCACATGGGGATAATGTTTGTTCACTCGTCAGAATTTTGAATAACGAAGTCGTGGGGGCGGATAACATAAGTTCATCAGGGAGATCGAAAAACATTGTTTGACGTTGTTCAGCTCAGTTTCACATTGAAGTTTAGTGTGTGCGTGCATATGTGTTTGTGCGTGTGCGTGTGCGTGTGTGTGTGTGTGTGTGTGTGTGTGTGTGTGTGTGTGGTGTACACGAGACCTGCTTTGATGGGACACATTTTCCATTCCAGTGAGCACCGCAGATGCTCTCCGGTCCACTATACAGAACCTGGCCACATGAAAGTAGAGGCTACCTCAGGGGATCCTGGTGCCCCCTGCTGCTTTGGCACCAGGGATCATTTGCTGTTATAGTTGAGGTTTATGTATCAGGTTTCCATATATTGACGCCATTGTCAGGTTCATGTTGGTGCTATGTATCAGTATCAGCATGGGAGGATGGGTGTGCTGCATATAATGCCGTTGGCAGTTTGTTTCAAAATTCTTCAATTCAATGACTTCCTTATTATTTACAGTGCTGATATTTTCGATTGATGTCATATTGTATGCTCTGTGTATTCTGTACACACATTTTAGCCAACATCTTCCACATTGGTAAAAGTTTGGCTTCTTACAAACTGTTGGCAATTTCTTTGAAAGTATCATAAAAAAAAGGTTTTTGGAAAACGTAATGTTCTGAAGCAGAGCAATAAGGGCTCTCAAATTCTAAAAAAAACACACCCATTCACTAACGACCACGACCAGATAAAGAGGACTGCCGAATACAGAAATAGCGGGCATCCCTAATTCTTGCTTTAATCATCCGCATAATGGAAGTATATAAAGGCTAGAAAAAATAAACTTTCAAGTCTCATGATAGATCCCATTATCCTTCCCATTCATACAGTGGCATGGAAACATAACGCATTTTCACCAACACATGGCCCCAGGATGTCAAGACAGCAGCCCACTAACGATCTATACATCAACACCACAGGCTCTTTAATGAGACACTAATCAAATGACAATCATCGCAATTACTACCAGCATTTGCCCATATGATCATTCATATGCTCCATGTACATGTGTTACGGTTTATGGCATGGTGATGTTGATGCAAGTCCTTGTTGGTTGCATTATGTTGGTGTATTGTTTTACAGTTTTGACACATGCTGGCAAATATCTCAACCGTCCATTTTCACCGGACAAAGAGGCTATTCATAACTTTGCTGCAGCAAATAAACGTACTCTGATGTTTTTGCAGGACATGCTAGGCACATGCTTATTTAATTTCACAGAATTCCTTCGCTGTTTCTCAATAGGGAGAGATAAAATGCGCTGATGTGGAACAGACTCTTTTGTCTCTCTGCAATAATAAATTATATTGCTGATGTTTATATTATTGTGGTTTTACATTTCCACTGAACCCAATTTAACAGAAGAGAAGGACACAGCATTAGCCAGTTTTGTTGCACAAAGGCAACACATGTCCAAGGCTCTTTAATTAAGTTCTGGAGTCACACAATCACTTACTTTAACTACATACATCTGGACACATCTGTATTTTGCATTGTTGTGGTTTGAAATCCGACAGCTGTTGTGTGACCGTTCGTGACATGGCTTCATTAGTATGTAGGGAATACTGTGCAGACTTTTCTTTGACTGAAGAGGGTAGACAGTAGACACAGTTGACACAGCCCATGGCCTTTAAAATAGAATATACTTTTGTTGTTGTTGTTTTTGTGGGAATTTTGATGGATATGCTAAGAGAAAGGAAAGATTTGAAATAAAGATACATAAATAGCCATCTTGAAATGATGTCATGCCTCCTATTTCTCACTCTGTCCAACTATGTGGTATTTTTTCCACATTTTTGAAAACACTGAAGTTGCGGTCATTGATCACCAGCCAAACTCTCTTGGCCAACAACCTTTTCCCTTTTTTGTGTACATTTTGTAATGGTCGGGGTAAGGATAATAACTTCATCATCAATCAATTAATGTCTTGGCCGTGCGGGGGCTACCCAATCCCGCCCTCCTAAAACTCACCTTACTTCCATTAAATCTCACTCCAAGGTTTCCTGAAAAAAGCTGGAATCGCTTTGCTACATCTTACACTATTCAGGAAGTATGTAAGTGAAATTTAAGTACCATTGCCAGCCAACTGTTCATTTATCGGCACAACGATGAGTGACATTCATTTCAAGTCATTACAAAAACATTTTCAAGACAAATTAATTGTCACTGAAATAATATAGATTTATATAAGTATGCTACTTGAATAAACACTAAGTGAATATCCTTCAACCAGTTATACCGACGAGAATCTATCGCCCGGGGCATGCTTTTATTGGAACAGCTAGCATGCCTAGCTTTGCCCCTTTAAAAGCACCACCATCAGATAAAAGCAAGAGAATGTCTGCTGGTAAAGTTACATAACAGGGCTAGCGTCATTAAATGGTCCTCATAAATTACGACAGGAGCATTTGAGTCATAAGAGCTGCGCTACTAACGATTGTTAATCATGGGAAAGAATGTGCGTGTATGGCTTGTACCTGTACCTTTAAGTCGTTAAGGCCTGGAACCCCTATGTGAATTCAAACGAATGTATAGACATATACAATATACTGAGCAGCAAGCTTGAAGACATGTCTCTGCTTTATCTTGGTGGGTGGGTTGTGAAGTCAGTTGAGATATATGACACGCTTGTAGAAACTGGCCATCTGTTCATGTGCAAGTGAATTGTTTACCATCAGATGAAGGGATGCGACTGTATCTGTGTCTAACATGCAGAAAGAGAGAGAGAAACAGAGATAAAGAGCGAGAGAGATTGAGATACACACAGTGATATATATGTATACAGTATAGAGAGAGAGAGAGAGAGAGAGAGAGAGAGAGAGAGAGAGAGAGAGAGAGAGATGAAAGTTCAGACATGAGACGTATGCAATATGTGGAATAGCTGCGGCCTCATCCATACTCACTGGACGGCACCGCCTTGCCTTAATTTGCTATGCGAAGCCCAGCTAAGTGCTGTAGGGTAAATACATCTGCCTCCTAATCTGGAAATCATCAGCGTTACTCCACCACTTAGAAAGGGCCAATATCTTGAACAGGAAAAGACTTGACCAAAGAACGTCTTGTAAACAAAGCATTAGTATCTATATTTGTTATGAGAGTTATGCAACTTTTTGCTTTTTAATCTTTCGACATAACTGCCATCAACACCTCCCCCAATCTATTTATATTTCTTATTTGATAAGCATCGGACAACTTTTAGTACATTTCATAGAAAGAAAAACCTACTGTGGGTTGAATTGGTGAAGATTTCATTGTACTCAAGCAATGATATACAGTGTATTTACAGCGCTCTGCACCTTTCTTGCTGTACCTGGCAAAAACACAACTGTAACTGTACATGCCAATATGTGTTTGATACATTCCGTCTGATGTGGCTATGCCTGCGTCTCTTTTTCCTCCCTGTTCTTCGTGAGACTGCCAAATGTACCGTGCAAACGTATTTCATACAATCCAGGGCTCCAGACACACAGTTGTTCAGCCTCCATCTGGGCTGTTGGTCTCCATTAACCTAAAGCACACTGAGCGATGCACACCCATCTATGACCCCAACCGTCATGACGTTAGCCCCGCCATCAAACGCCATGCAGGAAGTGGGACGTACACACACGCCTTTTGATGTCCTTGCATCCGTGATCAGGCTTAAGTGATATACATCTAGATCCGGGGGGTATTCACTTCGGGCAACACAGGCATAACAACGCGTTACAGAGCGAAACCGCGGTTTAGTTCTGTTTTCATTTAATGCTTTGATTTCAACGTTTGAGGTCAAGGGAAGGATTTACCAAGTTTCCTATAGGGTGTGTTTGCTGTGCGAAGTTTCCACACAAGTTGGTTTGGACATGTGTTTTTTATTCAGAACAAAATTTCATTTTTTTTTCATGAACATGCTCGAGTTTATCAGTCTGTGGAGAAATGAAGTGCATAACTCAGAGCTCAGCGATGGAAACCTCCTGTCAGTCGTTCCTAATCATTTCCTGATCATCATATCACCCATCCCATATGAAGTATGGCAGAAAACATGCCAGGTTTATCTGAACACGATGTGTGACACTTAATTGTACTTACTATTATTCTAAATGATAGAGTTTATTTTTTTAAAGCTTGCCTCCTGTAGAAATATGTTTTAACAAAGAAGTCCATCATACCGTATACATTTCCCTTAAATTAATCAAGGGTAATACCATAAACAGTACGACATAATGGTTGGCTAATTAATAATATTTAATCCCATACAAACAATCAAAAAGAGACATAATACACGAATCACTTCATACTGTGGATGGAAAATAAGCAAAGTGCTGCAATGGGATTTCAAAGCAGAAAGACCTTCATCACTGTGGCAGATAGATTAACGGGGAAATTAATGGAGCCTTTGACCAAATACAAGTCCTTCCACTGAAACAGAGTGCACAATGTTTGAATCCATGATCCTCATCAGTGGAAAAAGAAAAAACTGACCGTTTTAAGATTATCATCAGCATAGTTGGGAATACAGCCCACATGCATAAGTACATTTTAACCCCCTTCAATATGATTAAGCTCATCCTTTTTTAGTTTTGTATGCTGGATTGTGTTACAGCTGTTCCTATTTTGTGTTTTACACTGCAGGGCCACCGGAATAGGACTATCAGTACTTTTCCTATTTCTTAACGGTAATAGCACAGACTCCCTAAGAGTGAGGAGATTGTTGATGTTTTACCATCACATAGTCTGTGTTTTGGAGTGGAAATGTATCTCCAGCCAGCCTCTCCAGAAGGCCATTCATTATTTGGAGTGAACTAGGCCTAAGAAAACAGACAGGGTTTATGTTGAAAGCTTTATACGTTATGGCCAGAAACTTGGAACCATAACGTGAATGCCATTGCATACCTCGTTGAGGAGACATTCCAGCTCTGACGGGAACTGAGGGAGCTGCTCTTGAAGACAGAGAAATCTCTACGTTATTTACAGGCCTTTAGATTGAATGTGTGAGTGTCACTTGGGTAGTTATGGAGCTGTGATGCAGCGAAGAAATGTTGATGTTTCCGAGAATTAACGTGGACCCCTTGTGTTTATTGAATATACATTTCATTAGAACAATTTTCTGTTAGATCGATCACAGGGGGTTCAGGACCAACTTCTGTATTACTTACTCATTAATATTTGAGTGAAGCTAATCCTCTCTTACAGCTGGTCTCTTAACACAATGTTACAATGTGCCACTATTTTATTAACTGGTGTGATCTTATAAATGCCCACTCCAGAAATCATGCAATAGTTGTAATTGCGTGTAACTGTTTTTATCATGAACCTGAAAATGAATAGAAACCATCACCATTTAGCATTTGCTACATAGGGCCGACGGAAAAGCTTGAAGGAAAATTGTTGTTGCTCTATAAGATAAATGCCAGAAAATGATATACTTGATATTCTCCATCAACAGAGTTGCAATAAAAAAAAGTACAGACACAAGATTTAAGATTGTGAAACCAAGGCTTTTGTTAAAAACAATTTCCCACACATATATCATTTAAGCATTTTCCAGTGAAAGCAAAAAGTTATTCTTCAGCAGCCCCAACAAAGATCACTAGGCTGACATATTTCATTAGAGATCAAGAGATTACAAAGGACGACTCCCACACAGGCTCCTTTGTCTTGTCCGACTTCCCTTTCGGCAACAGTGTTTCTCCTCAACAGGAGTTAGTGTTCTGCAATCTGTTGGAACAACACAACAAATCAGCCCATGCTCATCTCAGCGCTCTGAAAACTCACGGTTCCGCCTTCTTAAGATGATGTCGGGGAAGTAGAGTTTGCATGTTGCCCTTAATATCAACACTGGAAGTGGAAAATTTAAGTCTTCACTTACAGTTTATTTAATACTGATGATTTCCACCGCAGAGATAATCAGCAACAGCCGAAATATATATGTGCCCCTGAAAGGGGCCATGTAGTCTGTTTTTGTCAACACATCACTGTAATTATGTATTTTTCTTCGTGTCCATAGCTTTTCATCAGGGGAGCCAGCCGGCGACTTTGTTGTGGTGGAAAGTTTTCCCATGTGGTCGTAACCATTAAAGCAGGAAGGAAGATTGACAGGCAGCAATCACAGAAAAGCCAGGGAGATGTATCTGTAAGCGATCCTTCTGCTAAAAAAAGTGTGTGCGTGTGCATGTGTGTGTGCATGAACGTGTGTGTGTGTGTGTGCTTGTGCGTGTGTGTGCATGCAAGTGTGTCCAACGGGGATACTGTTCGTCAGGAACGCGGACCACATGATTAGGAACAAAGCCATTCATTAGGTTCACTGTAGACGCCCGCCGGTCGGCTCCCCCTTCGCTCCACGTGCGGCCCTTCGTGACCCCCCCCAGAGAGGCACATCTCCTCTGTGCTCATCCCCGGGCTGCAGCCGGCCCTCAACGGACAACCACAGAGACAAATCCTCCATACTGACGGCCACATTGTGTATGGAACTGGCAGCCGCTGAAGCAGGGCTTTTGACTTTGATCTCTGCATCCCGACTATTGAGAGGCCGAGGGGATGGGATTCACCCCTGGACGTCCAGCGAGGCTCCAGACGATGCTCTGGTCTCTTGGTATTTATCTCTTCTCGGAGTTCAACGATGGTTGAGGAGGGATCTTTTGGGGTCCACATGGAGTTCACATGTAGACAGAATGGTGATGGATGAAAGTGTCACTGGGATACCAAAAGGAATCAGTAACACATTCTGTCACGTATATCTGTCGTCACGGTGACGGTCGGTAACCACAGCTGCCTTACTCTTCTTCTTCTCCCGCTCTCATCTATCCATCTATCCATTCATATTTCGTTTGGCATAGTCAAGAGGAATGACCTACTGCCGAATGTGAATCACAACGAAAGTGAACTACCACCACTGCTCTTTATAGATGGTCTTACAGTCATCCTTTGATGAAGGAAATTAAAGGAAATGTGTTCATCGCCTTTAAAGCCATCACTGACAAACAAATGAAAAATATGCCACAATGTTTTCTCTCTCCCTCTAGCTCTCTCCATCTCTGTCTCTCCCTCTTAAAAGCCTTTCCATCACTGCAAAAATGTGGGCTTACAAAGGCAGACCTGCTGCACAAGTGATACCAGGCCCTCCAGAGTCCTTAGGCAGGAAATGAGCACCAGGTGACGGGCTCTCCACTAACCAGCGGTGGTCCTCCCTCCATAGCACCAGTGGAGAGAGAGAGAGAGAGATAGAGAGAGATAGAGAGAGAGAGAGAGAGAGACTGAATCAACACACTCTCTAGCCAGTGTCCTGCTACCGACCTGCACCGAACCCTCCCCAGGGATGTGGGGTAACAAGGTGTGAGTGAGCGAGGATTGCGAGAATGAGGTGAAAGGCGCAAGCTAAATATATGCGTTCCAATTTTTTTCCATTGCCGTAATCATCAGCACCTATCCATCAGAACAGGGGCTATGTGAGACTTAAACACTGTCAAACTCAAACTTCTCAAGTGTTATATTTTGCTCAGTTATTACCATAACCGGTGACATGAATAACAGACTTGATTTGCTGTGATGAGTCGTTGACGTTGTTCTTCTGTTTTTGTAAGATAATTTAATTTGTTATTACCATACATAATAAGATGATAACGTGATATGATCTGCACAGCTGTCTAGATGACAGACATCTGTCAGCACTCAAACGGAAAGGCAGACACCCAAAGAAAGACTGAATTCCCTGAAGTTTGTTAACTGTCCACACACGGAACGATCTCACTCAATATTTTTCTTCTGGTGTGAAAGCCGCCAGGGGAACGCCCGACCAGCACGGAGTGTTCCGCACTAAACTAAACGGTAAACCTTTTTGACCGTGGGCTCCTGGGTGCCGCGGTGTGTTTTGATAGGACGTGGGTGATATTATGCCCAGAGGCACGATCGGATCATAGTCTGCATTATCAGACATCTGCAGAAACTCTTACAGGAGAGGCTCAAGTACCAGAGCTTTGGAAAAGGGCTGGAGATCCTGGAAGCCCCAAAACACACCAAATCGTTGCCAGAAAGTGGGTCTGCAGTCCTGAACATGGCTTTGCGGCTATGTGTCAGCGATGTGTTCTCCTTTAGATGACACCTTTACCGACACAAACACAGAGAATGTAGAAAAGTAGTGTGCAAGGAGTGCTAGGTGCTAGGGATAAGTGCAGGTCTTAAATCACAGGGACTGTTTTCTCTTTACACCCGCTCATAGGAGAAGATGCAGACATTTGCTATTATTACGTTTACGATCCCACGCTGTGGAAAATAACTGACGGAAAAATAAATGAGGGACGCCAAACCGGGAAGATAAATACTGTGAGAGACAAAATGCAGACTAGATCTATTTGATTGGCTCCGTAAGCAGAAAAACATGCTTACTTATGATTGGTGTATGGAGGACGTGTACCCAATATATATAAGATGACATATGTGTGATATTTGGAAACAACAATTCCGATTCCACTTATCGTCGACTCAAAGGAAAAGGGCGGCAAAGTGACGTCTACGTTCGTTCGAAACACATATTGTAAGAAATCAGCAGAAAAAGGTTAGAATATTGTTGTTTATAGTGAAAAAGAACGCTGTTGTGTTACGCAGCGAGGCGCAGGAGCAAAACAAATCTCTCAATCTGCTTTTATTGAACACAACAAGTCAACATTGTAGCAGCGTCTGCTTTTGCAAACCCACAGAAACGTACACTGACGTCTGTCTGACATTCTACTCATTCTTCTAGTGTTTTTAAGAAGTGCTCCTAGAATTAAAAGTGACGGTATCAAGCGTTTATGGTCTTTCTTTATTGATTTTCTCGGTAAAGTGCACATTATACAACATCCAGCTAATTATCTTTGGTTGGCATCTGAAAGACACTCACTCTCTCACTGGTCATAGAACCAGATATATGTGCTGCAAAACGTTCACTCATAAAATAACAATAATGATACTAAATAAATACCCCTGAAAAAAAAAGTACCTGCAAAGAACATTACTTCGCCTGGTTTACCCGGGTCCTCTCAGAGGGACTGACTGAGCTTTCCTTCCACTCTGTCGAAGACATTTAACAGCCCCGCAAAACCGTTAAAATAATATTATTGTACCTCATCCATTTTGTTTACAATGCCTTTCGGGGTGGAAATTAAGCCATGGCCAATAAATAAAGAGAAGGCAAACAAGGGGGAATGCCAAAAGGCAGTAACAACAAGCCATGCTCCTGTTGCGACTTCACCGCGACTATTTGGTAGGAAAACAGATTGATGGTGAAAACAGATGAGCAGGAGTGTGTCAAAGGTGCAATGCAGAACATAGCAGCGACATAGCGCCTTTGTGCTAACGTGTCTTTTAATCACAATCCCGGCAGCTACTTTTCTTTGATGACATAAAAAGGCCTTGTACATACAAACAGATAACGATTATGCTGCCTGGAGCGAAGTGATCTCAGTCAAAGACGAGCCAACCTGCCTCTGTATATCTCTTGTTTAATTTGTATATTTGCATATGATTACTGGCATTTGACAAAGACGTGACCAATCAGATCCTTCTGTGTCATTTTCCTTGTGTTCTCCTACTTAATCTCCATGTCTTCCTCAGTTTGGAGTCTTATCCCGCTGAACATGTGCCTTCAGCCACTCGCTTCAGACAGCTCTCAGACAAGTTTCCTTGAAATGCGATTGTTTCCATACAAACCACAGAAGGTAAAGACGGAGGAAACTGCCTTAGCTGGCTGGGGATCAGCCCGACTTAAGATACTCGGATACGCTGCCAGCAATGGCTCAAGAACAGAGGTAGCGGACCATACACATATCAGGTATCGTCTCTACATGACTGGTGCAAGTACGACTAGTACGTACAAGATGATGTGCTCAGAGTTCTCATGACTCATTCACGGCGTATAATCACATGTTTTGTCTTTCATATAAAAAAAATGCATGGGCTGGGATGCCTTTGCTGTTCAATTGATCACCTAATCTTCATAGTAAAACTGTGTAAATGTATTTGCAGCGTCCCCTATTATGCTGGTTCGTATCCAGCCATGTGTCTCACTGTAATGTCAATGGCAGATGGGGGACTGAGAAGCCCCTAATTGAGACCGTACAGCCTGTTGAGAGGGATCATCCTGCCCGGCCACACGGTCAGCGCTGTGTGGATGTGTGTGTGGATGTCTGCGATCTGCTATTTTGGCTTGTGCTGTGTGTGTGTGTGTGTGTGTGTGTGTGTGTGTGTGTGTGTGTGTGTGTGTGTGTGTGTGTGTGTGTGTGTGTGTGTGTGTGTGTGTGTGTGTGTGATTGCTTCATTTGCTTATGTGTCCGTGTGTGTGTGTGTGTGTGTGTGTGTGTGTGTGTGTGTGTGTGTGTGTGTGTGTGTGTGTGTGTGTGTGTGTGTGTGTGTGTGTGTGTGTGTGTGTGTGTGTGTGTAGACATCTTTGATTGCTTGTTTCACCCATGGTGTGTGTGTGTGTGTGTGTGTGTGTGCGTATGTGTATTTATATCTGCTACTGTATGCGGTTACGTGTGTGTGTATGTGAGCATGTGTGTGTGTGTGTACGCGTGCGGTCTAATTGCTGGTGAAAGGGGAGAAGCTGTTGGCTCGCAGGGCTGGAGTAGGCAGACAGGATGGAGGGACCGCCATGTTCCACTCCCTCACACCTGGAGCCCGCTTCTGCTGGCGTCACCCCTAAACCCACCTCATCCATCCATCCATCAGCCTCATCGTCTGGCTCCACGGGAGCGGACACCACCTCCTCTCTCCCCTGGCCTCTCTGTCTGAACGGTAATAGTCAGAGGCAGATCGGCGTCACCACTGATTGGCTGCCGGCTGGAGTCAGGTAACACAATACAACCCTTGACTGTTTACGCTTTTGCGCAAATGAAGCGTATTCGGTAGGAAACTCCACTGGGACTCCTGAACATCTCTTCATTGTGTGTGGGAGAGCAGCGCTTGTTGTGCAGTGGGAGAGCAGCGCTTGTTATCGTCGAAGTACATGTTCAGGGAGAGATCAGATGGCTCTTAACGCGTACACAGTGGATCACCAGCCATCTTTCCATGTCTGCTTGCAGACTCTGCTTGCAGTCAGGATACAGGACACCGGGTTTTACAGCATGTATAGGAGTTACATGCAACAGGTCTAGGTGAAGGCTACATCTGGTTCCTGTATATCAAACACAAGGATTCACAAAACACTTTTTAGGTTTTATTGTGGATCAGGCTAGCAGCAAGCTCAGGCCCAATTTAGACAGGCCAACTGTGTGTGTATAAATCTTTTTGCTCTTTGCAGGATGTGTGTTTCATTTTCATTTATAAGTCCTTTGGCAGACAGTACAACAAATATTAGTTCCGAGACCAACTTAGTCAATACTGACAGTGGTTGAGGGTGGTTGGGGCTGGTCATTTTTAAGTATTGTTCAATCTATTTATTAGCTTTAGTTACTAAACATACAACCAACCATAAATTACAGAACAGAAACAGTGTGAACATGTGGAATTTTGTTTCCAATCCTTTTCTATCATGCCAAACTGTTTCTGTTTTATAGAACGGAAAATTAAACCTGATGCCTGGATAGAATAAGAGATGATAATTGTGCAACTTAAAAAAACGGGAAACAAACACCTCCAAATCTTTTTTATTTTCCATTATCTCAGTCGCAGGGGCTTGCAGCGGTGAAAAAGACATCTTAGTGGGAGTGCTGCGGCTCTCATGGAGCGGGGGATGAGAGCTGGAAGGCATGGAGCCCTGTGACCACCCTGTAGCGGTGAGATTAGCATGCTCATTGGCCACACCGGCAGGGCGATAACTCAGGCAGCCGTCAGCCCTGGCTCCAGCCCCGACGCTGGATGCTAACGCTGCACAGATTATCCCGACATGTCTGGGGAACGTGGGACGCATGCCACGACCCTGTGAGACGATCGGATATTGGAAAGGTTCCCGCGAGGACAGCAGGCTATGCCTCCAACCGCGGTGTCACAGCTGCACACAGCTGCTCCTGCCAGGGTGCACCAGGGGGAAGGGGGTGGGGTCCAGGAGATGATGTCATTAGTGTGATGAGATCCGATATAAGATTCCAGCCACAAGAGGTCAAGAGGGCTACGGTTCATTGGTCAGATGAATTACAGATTTGTAATGGTCTGAATAGGGAACAAGTGGGAAGTAATAGAGTGTCACGGTGCGTTTGCATGATGGATTTCTACGGTATTTATTGGAAGGGAAAAGTTGAGTAGAGTGAAAGTGAGCTTGCTAATAGATACAGTGAAAAAAGGAAACATAGTTTTTGGACAATGAGGACTGGGAACGATAACCGAATGATTACTAGAATATTAATTATCTTAATGGTGTGTGTGTGTGTGCAGGTGATTCAAAATAACTTCCAAGTCCAAATCCAGCACATCATTAACCAGGATTTTTTTTTTCATTAATAGTGTTTCATATAATATGCTACTTCTCTATACTTCTCTTGGTATGTTTTGTGATGTGACATAGTACATCATTCCATCTGTATGCACTAACCTCTACTACCTGTGAAGCTGTATATGAAAAAAGTTGCGGTCGGTATAAACGAACAAGAAGAAGTTCTAGGCACACAGATAATTTTGCTTCTCCAGGAGGCCACCGTTGACCTCAGCTGTAGAGTTTTATTTAGCATAGAGCTGTGAAACTTAAAAACGATAAGGGCCTCGGCTTGCCCTTCCAGCTCAGAAGCCTCTTCCTCTTCGCTATCCAGCACATGTGTTGTGAATTACCCCGCTGGCAACAGCCCTAATCTGGAATCCTCTTCCAATCGATGTGGCGCAGGCAGACCTTTACTCATCTCCTGCTGACAGACTGCAGTGGAAAGTTCTGGTGTAAAAACACACCAGCGCAGACCTGGCCAGCAGTGGCTGGTGAGAAAAACAGATAAGCAGAGAAAAAAGAAAGAAATCGGATGTGTGTCGCCATCGCGACACACATCAGAGCATCTTAACGTTAAGCCTTCTGTGCCTGAGGAGCTAAATGAGAACAATATATAGCTTTCATAAAACAGAGCCCCCCCCAGTTTGGGGCAGTTACCGCACCATTTGAAAGTGGCCACATCAAGCTTATTAATTGCTGACTGTTCGTAGTAAAGATATTTTTAACCTGTGCATGATATCACCCCCCCCCCCCCCTCTCCATTGCTTCCACATGTCAAACGTTTATCTTTATGAATAAAACCTATGTTCCGTCATTAATCGGGGAGCAACTGAATTGGGAGATGGAGTGTCTGAGAATGCACTGACAGTTTAATAAGCATGCTCAGTGACAGTTGGACTAATGACCTGTTGTGTTTGAGCCTTCTCCCGTTGGTTTGTTCCAAGGTTGGAATTAACCAACGCCAGCTTCCAGATGCTTTATGGCTGCAAAGCAACAGGGTGGCAAACGGCAAGCAAACTCCAAAAAATCAAAGAAACAAATGCCCCGAAAACCACCTTTCAAAGTCGTTATTATTTGTCATTCGTCATTCTTAACTTACCACTGACCAAACATTAAAATGAATGTCAGATTTCGTGGTGGTTAGACGGAAACAGTTGTTACAGTTGTACAGCAACATCATGCTAGAATGCTAAAATGTGTAGGCCTTGAATGCCCCAGATGTGTTTATTTGGACATTTTGGTGAACTGTTTTAAAGGCTAAAAAGCCTGCTCAAATCCGTAGCAAGGCAGGTATTTGGAGACAGACAGAGGTGATTTTATTTCCTCAACTGATGGTACACTTGGAGGCCTGAAAGCATGCACTTCAATTGTTTGCCTTCTCTTGTTATAGTCACTTAGATTTCTATGTGGACATGTGGCTCCATTTCGACAGATTAGTGGCTTACCTCTCTCTCCCACAAACCCCTATTTTCCTTTACTTTCAAGTTCAATTAATGTGTTACAGAATTGTTGGTGTTTGACAGCAAACATAACTTCGACTTTGGTTGAAGGATGATGATATAACTATATCAACAGATCTTTTTACGATCTGATAATCCAGTTAATTTCTTGACACGGCCTGACCATAACCCATACCCTAAACCTTACTTTAACCTTTACCCTAACCTTTGACCTATCCCTTAACCCTAACCCTAACCCTAACCCTTAACCCCAAACTTTACCTTATCCCTAACCTTTGACCTAACCCTAATCGTCACCTTAACCCAACTTTAATCTTTACCTTAACCTAAACCCTAATCCTCACCTCAACCTAAGCCTAATTTTTATCCCAACAGGAAACTTCACCGTACTACTAACCCATTAGCTTATCTGTGTCCATATGGGTATTTCATTATAGGTTCTGCTGAGAACCTCTGCAGCCCCTTTAGTGTTTAAACAGTGTTTTCCCATCACTTTATTTTCTGGACCACGCTGTGAGAGTGCTGAGGAGGTGGTTTTCTTTGATAAAGTTATCACCAGAAAGCACCGAATAAAAGCATACTCTTTCCTCATCTTCTTTTATTAAAGATTTTCCATCTATAAAAATTCCTGTTTGATTCCAGGAGACCAAAGGGTTCCTTGGAGAGAGAGAGAGAACAAATACATTGACTTTGACTCAATCCAACAATGTGGGGTGGATATGGAAGGTTGACTTTTAACTCATTGTTACAATAATAATGTAGCAATTAGCGAATATGTGTGCCAAAGATGACTAATGAAGCATATTTTATGTAACAGCCAATAATTTCACTCAAACTTGCATTTGTAAATACTTTCTGCTGTTCAAAACCAAAATAAGTTGAATGAGAATATTACAATTTTTGTTATACTTGTTATACTTGCCATATCAAAACATCGATCTATTAGTCTAAACAAGGCTAACCGCTCTATTCATTTTTTCATTTGTTTACCATTTTAGGGAACACTTAATGTTACGTATGGGATGTCATGGGATTTTAGAGCCTGATATTTTGCCAATGGATATTAAAGTCCAAAAGGTAAAAGGAAAGTTAAATTGAATCGACCACTTAGTAGCAAAGCCAACCCTGACAGCTTCCATTAATCAGCTGCTCATGGCAACTGCATCTGATGTCTCCTGAGTTATTTCTGGACAACACGGATGTAATTGTAGGAAGTTATCAATTCCATGAATAGTGTTGGATGGTCTTGTCAGCATGACTTATCTGTCAATTAAAACCTATAAATGTTAAAAATATTAATCACATTTAATCATTTAATCATCAATATTTAATCCCCAGAAGGGAAAGGTATAGAGATTCATTGAAAGAGAGAAAATAAATAATGAAATGAATAGGAAAAATAGAGAATAAAGGAAGCTTAATTTCACCAGATTTTTTTCCAAATCTGATTTTAGACTAGGAAAGGATAGGAGGTACAAATGGCCTACAACAACTTGATTCACCTAGACATGTGACACAACATGTACGATAACATCAATGAGACCAGGATATCAAATGTATTCAATGAAGATGAAGGGAGATGAATAACTCAATTTGTCAGTTGGAATGACATCGTTACATCTGCCACAACTGAGTAATGCAAAGACAAAAAAAAAGTGTGTTGAACCACCGAACATTAATGGCCAATGCACAAAGCACAGTTTAGAGTAGGCCCTTTGCAGGATGCGTGCCACTTCCCAAGGTGCTGTAAATGCACGGCAGGCGCCTGCTTCCGACCACATACTGAACGTACACGTGCAGCCGCACTGGGGACACATGCACCAGACCGCTGGAGCTCCGTAAAAAAAGTACAGCCCTTCTGTAACCTGCAATACAACGATTCGGAAGTCGTTTGCGTTCTCGCAGGCATGCAAACCACAATTATAACACGGGACTCTCCAATAAAAGCAATAACAGGAAGACATGTCTGCTACCAAGCTAAGGTCTGATAAGACTCCTTTTAATTTTCCACGCCTGAGCCCAACCGCGTCGCTGGGGATCGCCGAGGATGGAAATGACGGAAAAAAATGGCAGCACAATGAAGTTCTGCAGATTTTGCTGCAACACCGATAATTGCATGGTTCTCAACCGCGGAAAACTGAAAGGACACGGAAAGCCTGGTCTGGTTAGCCTTACTGTATCATATACATTTGCTAGCCCCCTGTATCCGAGGAGCGCAGTACCACAGGGATGGGGAGGTGGGTGAGAACAGCAGGGATGAAGTCGAGGCTATGTTCTGTCAGACAGGGGTGAGGGATGGTGTCACAGGGGTCAAAATGTCAGAGCGCAGGTCTCGGACCACCAACCCAGATGATAGCGGCCTTTGTTCATTTGGCAGACCTCTGTGGCCACTATAATAATAAAAAAAGGGGCCTACAGCCCAACGGTCCAAGAGCCACGATCGCCCGAGTTGCATTTCTGTTGCCAAGTGGCCCTTGTGGTTGCGGTATCGAGCTAGTCAGTTTCAAAGCAGATGGTGGATGACCCTCAAGGGGATTCTTCTGTGATTCTTTTTTGCCTGGGACAATGGTGGTGTTTCATTTGAAATCCACACATGACTGCTGCACTCATGGCAGAGATGGCTATCGAAACACCCCCAACTGTAAAGAGATACAGATATGTCCCTTACTTTTTTTGCATATACATTTGAAATAAGTGGTGTTGGCGTCAGCTTGTGAAATTAATTAAAACACAGGATATAATGGTAATAGAAAAGAAGGCCCGGTCTCATAAGCCAAGGGGAAAGCACAGCTGCAACATTTCAGAGGTAAGAGAATATTTTGACTTGGGCCTTTCAAATGATTAGCTCAGAAGTCATGCTACGCCGCCATAAATCCACTCTTCTGACTCCTTGTTCCACCTCCTACAGTTTAACGACCTTAGGGTGCGAGTGTGCATATGAGTGTGAATGTACTATGGGTCTGTGTGGTGGGTGTATGCGTGCCTGCACATGCAAGTCAATGCCACCATAAGGTAGCACAGCCCTCCCTTTCCTCTCACTAGTAATTTGCTAAATGAGGATCAACTTAACATCCTTATTTTGAGTTTGATTCATCACATTGTAGGAGGTGGCAATACGTTCTACCAATGAATTGTCATCAGAATCGGCAACGGTCAACGCGATGCATATTAGATAGGTTTCTTCAGATTTCTTTGTTTCAAATGTTGGCAGATCTCTCTATTCACACACAGACATGAGCAGTCCCACCAGCCCACTGCACCTGGCTGCGTCAGTAACAACAAGGATCGGATTAACACAATTCCTCTTCGAGACAGTGGCCCATTTACACAGGTGCTTCCTATTTTTTTACGGAAGGAAACGAAAAGAAAAAAAGACCCCATCTTGGAGACTTAAACCTGGGGTATCAGTATGAGAGCCCTGATCGCCGTCAGGAGAGCCTCTCTTCCTGTCCCCGTGCCTCTCTAGACGGTGGGGTTCGGAGTCGGATTCAACCAGATTCACAGAGAGACCTCAGTCCCTCCAGCTTGCGTCATTCTCTCAGGCCGAGGGAGAAACCGAATCCCAATTAGGAAGATATTCTGGTTGTCAGTTGCTCAACGGTATTGGCTTGGAAAGATTTGATCTTTTTTAAACTCTTTGCTGTGGATTCAAGAACTGCCCATTATGTTTTTTTATAAATCAATGACAGGTTTTGGCAAGAAGTATTGTAGGTCCATAGTGTTAAAGTTGCCGTCTAGTTTTCCACTAAGGAGAGCAAACTTGAAAGTACATTGCATTAAACAGAATTGGTTTTCATGTAATTACTGGCTGGAAGGTTCACAGCCTCTCTTCACTGGCGTCCATGACCATGTTCCAAGACCACTGAATACAGAATGTATTACTTAGATTCCAAACTTCACACTGTTACATAGGATGCCTTCTCAAGCCTTTCAGTTCCACATCACAATAATTCCATGTGAACCTATTGGAATTGTAAATTGTTTTAAAATTTCTATTAAAATATTGTTAAGTAGTCATTCGTAATATATGAAGCAGAATAACTACATTTATCTTAATTTAAGGGCTACATCATCATCCCTGCTGACACCATCATTAATTCCACTAAAGCTCAACTGTCACTTCATAAAAAAACACTGGAAGTGAGCTTTTATCCATCCATGGCCAACAAAGTTTGGTAACTGGCCATGACAGTTCCGATCAGATACAATGCTTCTTTTAAATCTTTTCATAGCTGCTGTGTGCCTGGCTACAAGGGTACTTCTTATTTTATTGGCATTTGCTGACAGTTCATTGGTTGATCAACAATCTTTTGAAATTTCTAGATTCTGAGTTCCAATTCATCTAGCCATCCCCCCTCGCCAGTGCCTCCTGAATCCTGGATCTCACCATGTCGAGTGTGTAGTGATTGATGTTGGATCGTCTCACCGCCACTGGCGAGGTTGTAGCGGCAAAGCGATCGGTGAATGATTGGCCTTGCTTTCAGTTTTAAATCAGTGTCACTCTCGCCTTCTTGATCCAGGTCCGAAACAAAGGCAGTATTTCCATACTTTTTCCACAGCGAACCGACCAGGCATTTGATGGTCCTGTCCAACTAAGCACTCAATATATCTAAAGCTCCTTCACCTGAGGCTGTTTTTCCACCAGAGAGCCGTAGCCACATGCAGACTTGCTACACACATGTCTGCAGACCAATCGCAAACCTTGACTGTGCCTTGACATAACATCTAAATTCAAGGACAATACGCTTTCTTTCCAGAACATGTCTCTGGGCCATTACTATTACACTGAGTTATTTTTGGGTCAGTGGAGCACATGTTTGTGTATCTGTGTGTGTGTGTGTGTGTGTGTGTGTGTGTGTGTGTGTGTGTGTGTGTGTGTGTGTGTGTGTGTGTGTGTGTGTGTGTGTGTGTGTGTGTGTGTGTGTGTGTGTGTGTGTGTGTGTGTGTACATGTGTGTGAGCAAATAACTATGAGTATCTGCAATTCCCGAAAAGTAAAAAAAAGATCCAGTACTAAAATCCTCAACCACACGGTTGGCAAATGTGCCAGTGCTGAATAATCCCCCCCACCAGAACATAATGATAGGAGTGTTTGCATCCCCTTGTTCCCCACATTGACATCATGATGAAGGCACCCAGCCAAAACAAGACGAAACCCTACTACTATTTTCAGCTGCCCCCGAAACCTTTTACTGGAATGACGGTGGAAAAATGGCATTAAAACGGTTTCCAATGATTCATGCTCCTTTTCAGATGATTATGAGATAGGGGCTAATTAAGGGCTCCCTAAGTGGCCCTTAAAGAGGCGCTTTATGGTGGGGGTGAGGAGGGTGACTCGACCAGAGGGAATCAGCCATAAAAACCATGGAATAAACAGTGAGGCCTCTAGAATGACATATTAAGGCTACACAAATTCAAACCAGGGCCATCAAACAGCATTACAGCTTACAAAAAGGAAATGTTTACATTTCTACAAATCAAAAGAGTTAGGGTATTGGTCCAGAATGGTCCCCAAATGACATCCTGTGCCACTTCTTCGGGCGCTCTTTTAGTATACTCTCAGTCTTCCAATTGGGAAACTTTAACTTACATTGACAGGCATAGAATTATGCAAATAAAAGCAATATGACTTTTTCGTGTGGAAATATTTTTTCTTCCTACTGAAACCATAAAGAGCAACCGATGCACACACACACACAAACCCCCACACACACACACGCGCACACACACACACACACACACACACACACACACACACACACACACACACACACACACACACACACACACACACACACACACACACACACACACACACACACACATCCCTCAGAAGTTGGGTGTTTTAGCCCCAATGCGGATGGAAATAGTGAGAGGATGAGGGGAGAGAGAAAAGTGGAAAAAAAAAGAATAGCGTCTTGAACATGTCTAATTGCAGCGGACACATGGACAAGCTGCTCATTCTCAGTACATATTTCACATCTGGCACGGGCGTCATTCAGCAGCCCATGAATAAATAACGCCTTAACAAGGTGTCAGATGGTCTCTGGAGTGCCAAGGCAGGCGCATCACAGCCAGCTCATTCAAAAAAGCCCAAAGAATCCCAAGTCGTAAAAAAAGGTCATAATTCTACAAATGACTTAAATGCATCCTGGACATAGAATGGACATTCAAAAGGTAGCCCAGAGGTGGAGGCGGCTTCATATGAACCTCCAGAACACAAGCCAGCCTTATATTAAGCCTTCCTTCGGAATCTGGCGACAAAGTCTGCTCGTTCAGGGTTGTTCCATTGTTGATGGCTCCTGGGAGTCTTTTTCCTCATTTAGACATTTTCTCTGCAGAGGGCAAGATTCACCTTACCAACGTGAAGGTTGTTTCTGCGTATTGTATTACGATATTTAGGAAGTGGGTTGTTTCACAAGTTTAAAAGTCTAATCCGGGGCGAAATAAATAAACATGAAGGGCAAAACAAATAAACCGGAAGAATTTTCAACATCGTAATGACTCAGTATGACTCAGTTTAAGTTCTCATTATTTGGATGACAACAAGCTGCCGTTCTCTTTGCATGCCTTCCAACCCCTAACTGCAACCAATTGTGCCCTTATAATCAAAAAACGTCATTTAGAGGTCCACTACACACTTAGACATAAGACAACTTACAATTATATGATCATCATTTATTTTAGACTTGACTTCTGAACTTGCATATGCTACCAGAACCGTATATGGAAAAGTGGTTGGAGAAGACGGAGGGATGGATGGATGATGGATGGAGGGAGAGCTTTTAATAATCAAAGTTAACTACTCAACCTGGAACTAATCCATGAGAGACTAAAGGCTGGCCAAAGAAGACCACCTTAAGCCTTATGACGTTTGCAGAATTTCAACTTGTGCCATTCAAAAGCATGAGCGTTTCTACCAATGGTCATAAAACATGTGTAATATGTTTGGGATTTGGCAATGTATGTTAAAAATCAATCAATAGCAAAGTATTGATTCGATTGATACACAGTTTCAGTCGAAGTTTTCTGGTTTTCATCATTCACATTCTGCAATAAAAAGGTAAAATAACATTGAGAACAGACACTGTTATGCTTTTAAGAAACGCTTTTCATTTCTTAAATTCACTTATTGAGATCGGAGGAGAACTGCATGACCTTATGCATTTCATTTCGTCTGAGACTCGGCTCTGTCTGGATCTGTTCCACATCGCTGATGGTCAACAGAACTGGCAGCTTGGATTAAGGACCAGTATTTCCTTGTGCGACTTCACACACATGCACAACACAATGTTTTTGGGCACTGGGAGGCACTGCTGTTTCAGTGTCTTAGAGGCTGCCATCGTACAACTGATGCCATCGCGGTCTGAGTAGTATGGGTTCCTGTCCAGGGAACCACAGACTGGCGCTGTTGAACTCCTCCTGCTGACTCACAGCTGAGGAACACGGCGTTCAGCCTCGGCCTTGACAAGGCCAACGGAGCTGGCTGCTTCCAAAGGTAGCATCCAAAGACAGCAGTCGGAAACACTGATAATCTAACAAACAATCCTTCATTCGGCTCACTTGATGTCAGTAGGGTCTAAGTGTGCGTGTCTAAGTGTATGTGTGTGTGTGTGTGTGTGTGTGTGTCAGTGTATGTGTCTGTGTGTTTGATATTGATTAAGTATGTGGAAGAGAAGGGAGGATATGTGTTTGTCTATGTGGTGGGGAGGGAGTGTGTAAGTCAACGTGTTATCACATCCCTTCTCATTCATCCAGAGTTGCATCCAGATCCTCCGTAGCAGAAGTGTGTTCTCTGAAAGAAACTGGAGAGCGGAATAATTTATACTCAATGGCAATTAGATTTGGCTGAGCGCTCCTGTGCGCTGCTCATACATCACTCTGTGGAGAACATGTGCTGACAATGTTTTGATATTAGAACGACATAATTGCTGTCAGTCTTAACATCCAAAGAAACATGTGTGATCAATTTATTCTCCATCAGAGCACTAAATAATACAAAAGAACAACGTTTCCATCGCTGTCATTAACATAGTGCCTATACTCATTTTCAGTGCGAAGCTAGTACGTTCAGTGTGTGTGTGTGTGTGTGTGTGTGTGTGTGTGTGTGTGTGTGTGTGTGTGTGTGTGTGTGTGTGTGTGTGTGTGTGTGTGTGTGTGTGTGTGTGTGTGTGTGTGTGTGTGTGAGAGCGATGACTGTTTAGTGTGCGTGGTGGTCATATGGCATAGTGTTGAGAATGTAATGTGCGTGTGTTTGTGTGTGTGTGTGTGTGTGTGTGTGTGTGTGTGTGTGTGTGTGTGTGTGTGTGTATGAGAGCGATGACTGTTTAGTGAGCGTGTTCATATGTTATAGTTTGGAAAATGTAGTGTGTGTGCGTTTCTGTGTGTGTGTGTGCATGTGTGTCTGTGAGAGCGATGGCTGTTTAGTGTGCCTGTTCATATATAGTGTTGAATATGTTGTGTGTGTTTGTGTGCGTGTGCGCATGCGTGGGGCTCTTATTGGGTTTAGCAGATGTAGATCAGAAGCCTGCCTCCTCTCAAAGGGACTTTTATAGAATTCAGTCGGGTAGCACTGCCCTTGTTTGAACCTTGTTCATAAAAAAAAAGGTCCAGAAATCGCACCACCGAGAGTTTGAGGGGGGCTGGGGTCAGCTGAGGAAGTTCTAAAGATCTGAGGGCAGGCTGAGGGCAAGGCAGAGGAGGAGAGTATATCGTACATAAGTTATTATTCTCTACCAATTCCTCTAACAACTCAATATATTTAAAGCTCCTTCACCTCAGGCTGTTTTTCTCACCGGGGAGTGTGATTGGACGATGAATGCACAACATAAAACATCTTAGCCTCCTCTTTCTTCGCCACCCTAAACCAAAACAGTGGCAGCTGTCTCTGAATACTTCACACCTCACAAGGCCCTTAATCACACGCTCTACTCTTTAATAAAAGCCTCTGATACACCCATTTTTCCATAAAAAGCCCCAGGGTTTGCACGCTCAGGTACGGCTCCATTAAGTCTAATGTCTGCAACGAAACATCCCATGAATGCACTGCCTTCTCCAGGAAAAACAACCGGAGAAGACGTGACAGCATAGCGCACGTGTGGATGAGAGACGCAATCCAATACGATAAGCCCCGACAGGATAGGAAATGAGGCAAAGTCGCTCAATAGAGTTGTGGGAAGAGAGGGGCTGCTTGTTATCAATGGAGCTCTTAATCAGTGAGCAGGGAGAGGGAAATCTCCTGGAACCCCCAGAGTAGATCTGAATCCCCTCGCAAGCCCGGAGGAACCTTGGGGAGGATAGCTCCGGAATTAGCCCCCCTCACTCCTCCAACCATCCAGATTCACGCAACACGGCCCCCAGTTGCTCCCCGTCTCCCCTCACTGTTCAGGGGACCCTGGGAGCAGCGTGATAATAAGTTTGATGTCCACGTCAATAAATGAAACCAGAGCGGGACGAGTATCTTCTTCCCCTTCCCCGCTGTGATCCACGATGTTCTCCTCTATGAAGGAGGCGTAAGGCCTTAACATCTCTTGAAAACTGGGCCGGGGCCTCAGTCACATCTTTGGAATAGTAAGACTAATAGCAGGATCTGGAAATAAACATGGGCTGTAGAATGGATTTATTAGAGGCATGAGGCAGGCTTAAGGAAGAGTATGTTGTGTCTAATAGAGATTCAATTTTTTATGGATTCAATTCATATGCATGTGATAGTGACCTTAAACAATGGTGAAGAAAAAGTTTGTATCAAACAAGGGCCAGACTTCTGTTGGAGTAAAAAATATACCTTCCATGTAATTATATTATGCAAATTGACTCTACATGTACTCTATCTTAAAGAGAGTACATGTAGGATTTTACATGTATAAATCACTGTGTTTTATACTTTCTCCAACTCCATTGCCTAGAACTGTCTGTTGGCCGATTTCAGTTATTTTTTAACCAGGGCAATTTGGCCAGGAAAAAATTAAAGAAGTGAGGTTTAAGCATTGATAATCTCTTCTTTCATAGCTGTTTAATAAGAAAATTGTATGTGCATTACATCCCTTCACCCCACACTCATTGTTTATTTGTTACGTTTATTCATGATTATAAACGTAAATTTTTTGGATTATGATTGATGAGCTCTCATTCAGTGCTGTCAGTGTTTGTGCTCGAGCACTGAGACGCTCAAAGCACAATATTCCCAATATTGCTTTAGACTTAATCCAGAACAAGACCCAACACTTCCTATGTGAGGCTTAAGCAGCTATGTTTTACCGGCTAGACACCACTGTGCAACTCCCTTCTCTCCGATGCCCTGCCACTCACGCCCAATCCTGAGTCAACTGCACCAGGGTAGATCAATGCTAGCTAGCTCCGACCTTAAGCCAACCTTAAACACAACCAAGTGCTCACTAGACCAACCTCAAGCCAACCTTAAACCCAACCAAGTGCAGAGTCATTATGTTGCGTCTCAGACAGAGGATAGAGATAGCTGGATGTCTCGATGGACAGGATCTGAATTTGCTCTCTCTATTATGAACACTGGAAAAAGGTATGACTGAACAGCAATGTTGGCAAAAGGGTGTTCCTGATGGTTTTTCATGCCATGGCTTGTTTGGAATGTAGGGACACCAGCGGAGAGTCAATGGTGGATTACCAAACACTTCCTAGGAGCAGTGGTCTGCAGAGGAAATAGTTGAATAATAGGCCTCTTATAGACCAACGGGAGTCTGAAGAACCGTGGACGTCAGATTGACAACCCATCGAGTTTATGCATGATAATGATGTCTCTAAACAGACATACTGGAGTGGTAAAACCATTGAGCATGTCTTGCAGGCATCTTTGTTTAAAATTGCACAAGTGGCAGTTTTCCCCTCAAAGTACTTTGACGAGCGTCGAAAAGTCCAACGTGCAATGGAGCAATCCCAGAAGGAAGCATTTAAGCCTCTTTGCTAAACAAAGGGAAACAGTAGGATTGCAGGCCAAGATATTCCCTCCACCGCTGGGATTCTCCGCTGTCTTTATGTGTCACAGAGCAACTTCTCAACTACAACAACCTTAGCTTTTCGCAGACGGAATGTTTTTTCTGCTTCTGTAAAAGGTAAATGTTTATCCATACCTTGTGGGCCCAAACAAATTCATTTTGCAATGCATTTTGAAGAAGCCAACAAATATGTGGGAGGAACTGTAGTTTGGTGATTTTGTTTTACATTTGGAGCGCCTGTTGACTATGTAAATATGTGAATAGCAACTTGGCCCCTAATTATATTTTCAGACGCAGAGGTAAGTCTTACGGAGAGATTGAAAGGCCTTTCGGAAAAACCTCAAACCCGGAATTATTTACTAAACGGTTTGCGTCTGACATGACGTTCAATACAAGCGAGAGCTCTGCCAGTGTGCACTCCCAGATAAAGGAGCAAACGGAAAAGGTAAAATGCCGCGCAGTCAGCTGGACATTTTAGTAAGACAGGAGGAAATTATGTCTGACAATATTAATGGCAGAATGTGGTACTAATTTGTGCGCATTAGTCATGGTTGTCAAAAACCGACATTAATAAAGCAAGCTATGCTCCAAATGTGGGTTCATGTTGCGAAGTGATGCATTCAATTTATTTTCATGCCTTTTAATTAAATCATGTATCATAATGTAATCATGTATTCTAAAGCCGGATTAACAGAGCAGGATCCAGCTCACGTCAAACTGCGTAACAAAAAGCTTTGGTTGGAAATCAAGATGATTACCGCTGTTACTTTTCAAAGAATGTTGGCTTTAAAATGAGCTGCTCTTTTCCAAACTTTAAAGCAGAAATTACAAATAACTCACACTGTATTTGTTCCCATGGTGCCATAATCAGGATTGATTAGTCCCACAGCCGTAATTTCTCATTTAGGAAGGAATTAGCCTTCATTTATACTAGTTACAGAAAACTGCAACCATATTACTTTGTTTGTTGCTACTGCTGTGTGTGGGGTGTTCAATGAAGCATGGCATACCATACATAAGCAAACCATTAGAGCGGCTCTATGTATATAATGGACAGAAACGGATGCCAAGAACCAGTACAATTCCGAAACAGGCATACATACACAGGGTAAGAAGGGTCAATGAATTTAACGCTGGATTAAGCAAAAAATACGGCGGAACATGAAAAAACACAAAAAAAAACGTTTGTACATCTCTGTGGTCAGTTTCCTATGTGGTCATACACCCTTTCAGAGAAGCCTATATTGAATATTCAGTACTAATGATACTCTCCCCCGCGTTTCTTAGAGGAAAACACTGTGGTGAACTGTTTCCAGTGCTTCAAACCGTAAAACAGTACCCACACTTCACTCCAGGGATGCACTTCTCAACACACATACACACACAAACACACACACACACACACACACACACACACACACACACACACACACACACACACACACACACACACACACACACACACACACACACACACACACACACACACACACACACACACACACACAGACACACACACACAGACTTTGGTCAGGATGTAGGCGTCTAGCTTGGTAGTAGATGGAGAAAGAGAAAGTGAAGCCCACAAATCTGTCAGCCGGACATCTTTCTCTGGAAGCTTGGTCAGCTCCTTGCCCTGTCTTTCACTGTATGTCCCTTTGTGTGAATGACCGTCCGTCCGTCTGTCCGTCCGTCCGTCCGTCCGTGTGTCTGTGTGCGTGCATCCATGAGTACGCGTGCGTGTGTGTAGGAACTCGGCGGTGGAGCAAGCTCAGCAGCTGCAGACAGAGGATCATCTGGAGACCCCATCACCGTTAGACATGGGATTATGAACCTCCACTCCTATCATCTGTGTGGAATGCGCCTCTCCCACGCACGGACGCAGACCGCTAAGCCCCCCCCGTACCCCATGGCCGTACACACACACCACCGGGCCCTGTATTTACGAGCCGGCTCCGAGGAGGAGGCATCACTCATGCGAGCATGACATCGTTCCTTCATCCGAGCTCCAGTGGCCGGAGGTGGTCTTCAACCCATGTTTGACCGTCCACGTTTTCCAAACAAATCGGTGTCGTCGTCTTTTTTCAAGGGGCCCTCGGATGACACGCAGGCCGCCTGGTATACAACTCTAAATAAATCCCCTCGGGGGGGGGGGAGATAGTGAATGATTTCTTGAGTTATAACGGATCTGACCTTTAACCTCCGGGAGCGCTCCGTGACTCGAGTGGCAGCCCGGGGCCACCAGCGGGGTGCCATCTGTCAGCGGCAGTGATTAAAGGGGTCCTTTGTCTGCTCACAGACGACAGAGGGCTCATCCTGCCCGTGGTTTTACTGTAAGCATCCTCCCCCCCCCCCAACCCTTTGCCGCAGTTGTCAGCCAGCCCAAACACAGACTCTGGATGAGCAGTGGCGTTGTTCCGTGACCTGGTCCCGGGCCGTACAGTCCTCCGAGTCTGGGTGTAGGGGGGGTGCACGTCCGTTCCAGTGACGGAGGGCACTGGAAGGTTTCCCTCTCTCCCCCCCCTCGAGGGAACAATCAAGCATCACATAATACCGGCGTCTGCCCGTCACGGTCGCCGTGGAAACGGCGAAACGGTTTGGTGGCAAGGAGCCCTGGGCCGCCTTGGCTGTAACATTATGACCGCAGTAGTTCTGCGACTGGGGGGGGGGGGGGGGGGAGGGGGTCTGGGGGGCCGCCAGAGGCTGGGGGCGCTGCGGTGGGTGCGGGGGCCCACAGTTCCGGGAACCAACGCGGCCGGCCTCACTGTAAAGCCGGGATTGGTCAGGGGTGCCTCCGGGAGGACAGGGAGAGGCGAAGCATGGAAAGGTCTCCGCTTCTGGTTTCCCCTCCCGGCAGCTGGCCACTCAATTAGTGGGCAGTAGATTCAGTGGGACTTCTCAGATGAACTTTGGTCGTTTTTGGACTCTAGTTTGGGATGTGGGAGTTGTGTAAGGCACATTGTTTATTTTGTGTGATACATTTCTCAAACAATGTTTGAGGGACAAAAGAGGAAATGCGCCATTCATCAATGAGTTGGAGTGATTCTTAAAAGTAGTTGTTAATGAGGAATGAAAGGATTGATTAATGATCAAATTACTATGACGTTTGGAATATAATAAGTGTTAAATTAAGAGTTTCCAGTATTTGCCTGATCTGAAAACTGTAGCCTCTATGTGATTGCAGTCTGGAGAGCCCCCTGACAACAGATTTTCTCTCCGCAGAATGAATTACCACGTCAGTACATTCAAGGAAGTGAGCAGAAGCCTGACACATGCTTAAACATGGGCTGTCACCACTACACCCCCCCCCCCCCTTCTGCACCCCCCCCCCCCCACACACACGCCCCCTCCTGTTCCGGCCCGGCAGGGCTTCCCCCTCGCACATTCTCAGACGGCCCTCCGAGAGTCTCCGCAGGGAGCTGAGTCACGGAGGGTCTCTCCCCCGTTCCGACTCCCACCCCACCCTGGGGTCTGCAAGGTCACCACCGCCTGCTGCAGTGAGCTGTTTGATGGGGAGACAGTCATCTCTCACCGGACCCCGCCATATGCGTGTGTGCGTGTGTGTGCATGTATGTGTGTGTGTGAGTGTGTATGTGTAAGTGTGGTGTGTGTGTGTGTGGTGGTGTGTTTGTGTGAGTATGTGTGTGTGTGTGCGTGAGTTTGTCTTCGTGTGCATGCGTGTGTAAGTGTTTGTGTGTGTGTGTGTGTGTGTGTGTATGTGCGTGTGTGTGTGCTTGTGTCTATGTGTGGTGGTTGCTAACTTCCTTCTAAAAGTGCTCCCAGGGGTCGAGGGTCGTTGGATCTGATTTGAGTCATCGCTCGGCGTGCGGTCGACTCACCCCCCCCCCTCACTCCCCGTCCCCTCCCCCGCGGTCCTATCAGCCATGGTTTCAGTCTAAAGCAAAATCCCAGTGTTACACACGTTTACAAGTGTAATCTGAGAAAACCCCTGGTAGACAACAAATACACAGAGTCATTTGACCTCTGACCTTTCGATTTCTTTGTGTAGGTTTCCAGAAGCATACAAAAAACATCCGTTATGATGTTTTTGTCTCATTCAGACCCTCTCTGTAGGATTTGTACACACACACACACGCACACACAACATTTTGAACTCACGGCCGTCCGTTTGTCTCTGTTTATCTTTGTTTAGAGAACCAGCCTGGATGTCACAGAGACAAAACCGCAGAGGGGTGAACCACGGTAGAGTGAATCCTCTTAACGATTATGTTTGGTGATCTTATCTGAAACAGTGGACTACTGTTTACGGTATAAATACCCATCCCACAGACAGACAGGGCTTGCATATGACTCCAACTTGACAAACTGCTTCCCTGCAAAGTTATTCCATGGAAACCTCTCTATGGTGTCTTTTATTTTCCCTTAACCAAGATGATGTCACACATGGTGATTTTCCAAAATGCTGACGATACAATAAGACATTCATCAAATGCCAACTGGATGATGCTGAATTTCAAATTTGCCCCCTCAGACTAACCACCTTCTTCATAATATATCCTTGTAATTTGTTCATGAGTAGTAACTTGGTTGGGATGCAATGGGTGGTATTTTGTCAGGCAGCGTTCGGAAAAGAGCTGAACATTTGTGCTGTCATTGGACTGAACTGTGGTTAGTGTACAACACTGGAAACCATAGGCAGAATTTGCAATTCACACAGGAAAAATATAAAGAGGCTTCAGTCCAATAGCAAGCCAGAAAAAAAGACCACATTTGCCTTTTAAACAACTCCCTTTAGAACAAAGTGTTTTGGTGATCTTTAAGCTAAACTATTCCTAGTATTGGAAGCTCTGTTCCAAGGATGGGGTACATTGTCATCCTGCTGTGCCACAGCAGCAACACAACCACAAACGGAGAACTGACACCGGGCCTGTGTCAAGCAACGGTGACGCGACATGGCTAGATGTTCTGCCATATAAGTCCCTCCTCTGTTGGTAGAAGTATAGTACGCTTATCCGGCCATAATAGGGGGTTTAACCATTTTACAAGCCGATTGCCAAAAGTGATAACAACACAAATACACATCCACCAAGTTATGTTTATCTTTGAGACATTGCAATGTTAGCCTGGAAACCAGACGAATCACGCAACCTCATGTTTAATTTGCTCTGCAAATAAGGTCTGGGTCCACTCCCATGCAAATATAATTCTGCCCGTTACGGCTGACGACCATTCTTCTAATATGAGGCGGGATAAATACAATGACGGCGCAGAGGAGCGCCGTAGAGGCCTTTTCAACAACAACAAAGATGGCTGCTGATGTAGAACGTTGCAATATCATCCCACGCAGACACAAATGGGTGTTCTCGTGTGGTGAGAGTTCCCGTTTACGCAGACTGGAACACCACCTTCTTATTCTTCGTCGCCTTTCTCGCTGAACGGTATTAAAATGTCAAAGTGTACTACTCCGAAACCATGTAAATAGTGTTGTAAATAAACTTCCAAAGCTTTTCAAATCTTATTTGGAAAATAACTTCACATGTTGTGTCTTTTTATAATTTATTCGTTACCAGCATTCGTAGTGTTGATCAGCAGTGAAATAGTCTGCTATAAGACGTTGACGTCGCTTAGCAACCGAAGACACTGGGGTTGACAAGTTACCGGACTACTACCCATGCAAGTGAACGGAGCGTTCCATGGCATTGAGAAGACCAGTGTAATAAAGTCCTATAAAATGTATGTTCATGGCATAGATTTCTCCTCAGATTAGGCCAATAAAGCAATAATAACAAAAACAAAAAAGACACAAACGCTCGATCAAAGGCCCGACCCGACCCGGGTCGGGACAATCAAAACCCTCATTGTTTAACATGAATTGGCTAAACAAATAACCACTGTAGCATAATTAAACACAATTCAAATTGTGCAGAGAATTATCAGGTCTGAGGTTCCCCCCCCCCATATAATTTTTTTTAATTTAATAGATTTGATTTTCTATATTCTGGTGCATTTTGGGGATGGCCACTACCTATATACCTACTTTTCATTCAGATTCATAGCCTACATACTGACTTGCAGTGCCTGGACAAGCTTACACTGCATATACAGACATACTTCATGGCCATTTCACCAGCCATTGCTATTTGACCCATTGTTGTTATTCTGATATTGAGACAAATCATGATCACTGTCCTATAGCGTCCATTTTTTGTGAGTCTCAATGTCTACTTCAAATGCAGTTAGAAATATGGGACAGTTGCTTCATTTTGTTTATATGCTACAGGCCGAAAGACTAAATTAATATGTAACTTACTTGCTCCTTTTAAGTATAACATTGCTTGGGGAGTCCAATTCCTCCACTGAAAAGGGTGGAAAGTGCTTACAATTCTCTGCTAGTTAGAAAAACATAAGGGAAATAATAGAAAAACACACAAACATTTTAATGTCATGTAAAAAAACATAGGAGGTATCACTGTTGTTTTTTATTGGTCGTCATGAAAAAAAACATAAGGGGTAACACTGTCGTTTTTTATTGGTCATCAAGAAAAAAAACATAAGGGGTAACTCTGTCGTTTTTTAGTGGTCGTCATGAAAAAAAGCTTAAGGGAAATAATAGAAATACACACATACATTTTAATGTCATGTATATCCTCTTTATTGATGATTGATCATTGTGTATTGTCATCGCCTCAGTGGTCTCTGCCTAACCCACTGGCGACCGCGGCTCAATTTCTGTGGAAAACACAATATCTTTAATTTGAAATGTAATGCTATCATGTCTATTGCACTGTCAAATATAACCACAGACATATTGAAATTATAAATCTCAGTGGGTAGTGGAGAGCGCTGTGAGCTAAGCCGCTGGAGACCGGGGTTCAAGTCCGGTTGATGTCCTCTGTTGGAAGACTCTTATCTCTATTTCACGCGAATTATAAAGTCAAGTATAACCATTGTGTTGTCTTTTTTCGGTGACATGATGGTGCATTGATAAGTTCGGAGGTTATTACTCCGTGCAGCTCAGGATTGGATCCCTGCAAATACGTCGACAGGGGTACCGCTGAGTATTTTATTGGTCAACATGGAAAAAACCTGAGGGGTGACTCTGTTGATATTCATAAAATAAAACATAGGGGGTAACACTGTTGTTTTTCTTTGGTCATCATGAAAAAAACCACAAGGGGTAACACTGTTGTTTTTTATTGGTCGTCAAGAAAAAAAACATAAGGGGTAACACAGTCGTTTTTTATTGGTCGTCATGAAAAAAAACATAAGGGGTAACACTGTTGTTTTTTATCGGCCGTCATGAAATAAACATAAGGGGTAACACTGTTGTTTTTTATTGGTCGTCATGAAAAAAAACATAAGGGGTAACACTGTTGTTTTTTTTTGGTCGTCAAGAAAAAAAACATAAGGGGTAACACTATTGTTTTTTATTGGTCGTCATGAAAAAAAACATAAGGGGTAACACTGTTGTTTTTTATTGGTCGTCAAGAAAAAAAACATAAGGGGTAACTGTTGATATTCATAAAATAAAACATAGGGGGTAACACTGTTGTTTTCCTTTGGTCATCATGAAAAAAACCACAAGGGGTAACACTGTTGTTTTTTATCGGCCGTCATGAAATAAACATAAGGGGTAACACTGTTGTTTTTTATTGGTCGTCATGAAAAAAAACACAAGGGGTAACACTGTTGTTTTTTATTGGTCGTCAAGAAAAAAAACATAAGGGGTAACTCTGTCGTTTTTTATCGGCCGTTATGAAATAAACATAAAGGGTAACACTGTTGTTTTTCTTTGGTCATCATGAAAAAAAACACAAGGGGTAACACTGTCGTTTTTTATTGGTCGTCATGAAAAAATACATAAGGGGTAACATTATTGTTTTTTTATTGGTCAACATGGAAAAAACATGAGGGATAACTCTGTTGATATTCATAAAATAAAACATAGGGGGTAACACTGTTGTTTTTCTTTGGTCATCATGAATAAAACCACAAGGGGTTACACTGTTGTTTTTTATCGGTCCTCATGAAAAAAAACATAAGGGGTAACGCTGTTGTTTTGTATTGGTCGTCATGAAAAAAAACATAAGTGGTCACACTGTTGTCTTTGTCAAATAAAATATAAGGGGTAACACTGTCGTATTTATCAAATGAAACATGCGGGGTGACACTGTTGTTTTTTATTGGTCGTCATGAAAAAAAACATATGGGGTATCACTGTTGTTTTTTATTGGTCGTCATGAAAAAAAAATAAGGGGTAACACTGTCGTTTTTTATTGGTCGTCATGAAAAAAAACATATGGGGTATCACTGTTGTTTTTTATTGGTCGTCATGAAAAAAAAATAAGGGTAACACCGTCGTTTTTTATCGGTCGTCATGAAAAAAAACATAAGTGGTCACACTGTTGTCTATGTCAAATAAAATATAAGGGGTAACACTGTTGTCTTTGTCAAATAAAATATAAGGGGTAACACTGTCGTATTTTATTGGTCGTCATGAAAAAAAACATATTTGAAAATAAATAAATAATAGTCCGACTCCTTGTCAAATAAAATATAAGGGGTAACACTGTTTTTTTTTCTATCAGTCATCATGGAAAAAATACATAAGGGGTAACACTGTCGTTTTTATCAAATGAAACGTAAAGGGTAACACTTTAAATAATAGAACAGAATAGAAACACACACACGCACACACACAAACACACACACACACACACACACGCACACACGCGCACACCACACACACACACCAATCAGATGGATCTGACCGGGATTTCCGTTGCGATGGGTTTCCTCCATCAGCGACTTATACAATGAACAAATTATGTAAAACAAAACCCCTCTTACATTTTAAAATAATAGTATGCAAATATGTTGATTAGGCCTCCATCTTTGTTATACTTTTAAATGTTCCTATATAGCCTATTCTATAGCTTACCCACTGATATTTTAAAACAGGAATGCCAAATGCGAAATGCATCGTGGGATATTTAACGGTCCCAAGCCCACACCATGGACATATTGGGCTAGCGGCTAGCCCCACCAGGAAGAAAAATATTATCTGTTTACTTCAACAGAGAAACACTCTGAGAATGCGCATTTCAATGTTTCCAGTCCAATACACATTGCATTGGGCTGGTGGAGCTAGAGCCCCTCTTGCACCTCCAGACGAACTCAGCCTGAAGAAGCAAGCCAGGGTCAACTAAGAATTTAATAACAGCGCCAAACTTGTTATTTTATAGTACTTTCTGGGGAGATTATTTTTTAAATATATATATTAGTGCTGTCAAGCGATTAAAATATCTAATCGCGATTAATCGCACTAATGCCATAGTTAAATCACGATTAATCGCAAATGTTTTTTCTATGCTAAATATCCCTTGAATTCTTCGTCCCATTAATTTTTCTCATTTTAATGCTCTTATCAACATGGAGAAGTGCATCGGCTTGCCTTGTGCAAATGTTATTTATTGATAACAACATTGGCATATACTGATCAAAACAGGACGATACAAAAAAAATGCCTATGTATAGTGCAATTAAACAAAGGGCATACAAACATACTGCCTTGAACATAGCAGTCGGGCTACTGCTTCTTTGTTTTGAGCCAAAAAAAAAAAGTTTGCAATTCGTTTCACCATCACCACCCACACTTTCCCTGAGAAGTGTTTGTGGTGATGGCTGATCCCAAGGCAACTGAAGGAAGTCCAGACTGGTATAAAGGATACTAAACTTAAAAAGAAAAGCCAAGAATAAAAGGTTTGGCGGTAGAGCATATTGCAACCAAAGTGTATTATTATTTTGGGTTGCCTGTTCATTGAAGTTGCTGGTCAAGGGTTGTTATTGTCATTATTCATTTCTAAAAGTTCCAGTTAAGACAGTTGGTAATGTGTCGAAAAGCATTGATGGTTGTCCAAGCCCATAGTGTCAATACTTTCCACATCAGAAGTTGTGCCGTAATGCCACCTGGGATCAATTGTTAAACCGTTTTTGAATGCTATGCGTAAATATGATTTTGTAAATGCATATAGATGCAGCCCATGGCCAAGCTCTGACTCACCATCACTAACAGAATCCAAACACCCGAAGACTATTCCTTGAAGTTCCACAAATGAGGCTGCGTTCAAGAGAACTAAAAAAGTCTGGACCAGTATGAATAAAACTATCTTGAAAAGAAAATTCAAGAAAATACGATTTTGCAGCAGAGCGTATTGAAACCAAAAATCCCAATCGCTGAAACAAAGAGATTATGGTTTATTCTTAATACTGATTGAGTATAATAATCTATTTGATGCAATAGTATTTTAGAATTCAACCTTACTCTTCACTAGCTCTCAGAGGTTGTGTATAATTTGCTTGTTGTGTTTGAGTATTTGAGGCTCACAGACGTTGTGTGGGATCCCTTATAATGACAATCGGAGGATAGGACTATAACAAAACAAAACACTGCAAAATCGCGTCGTGTAGCATCCACTGAGGGGCTTCTGCAAACTATTTTGCAGATCAATAAAATGCTGGCGGGTCCTGTTCCCCATAATCAATGCGCTATGCACTGATTGCCGCAGAAGCAACACGGCTGAGTCGCTGACACTTTTATAGGGCCTCGCAGTACAATACCTCACAGATGCCTGGAAGCATCGACATGGCTTGTGTAAAAAGGAACAATAAACAAGGGAACTTTAACGATCTTAAAGAATAAGTTAAAACAATAACAAGCCGTAGTGTCATCTTTAGGCCTTTAATGACCTATCAATAAAATCTATTCACGCCGTCGCTCAAATCAAGCGAGCAAAAATAAAATAAAACTTTACGAGTCATTCCACCATTTGACTCTTCATCTTTAATGCCTCCGTTGTCCTTTGAGCATGTTTCTTTCACACGGCCAACGGAGTTGACCCGTCGTCTGGTGCAGACAAGCTCCCCCGCTGGGCGCAGCGGCGGCTGGGGAACATCTGGCGCCGCTGGTCAGGCCCGGGCGGCGCACAATAAATACTGATCGAGTGACTCTGAGCTCACGCCCCCAACGAGATCAGAGCGCTTCACAAACAAGTCAACAGCCTATCCAACGCACTCCCTTCATTTAAACAGGCCCTTAGAAGACACCTTTTCAAGATCGCTTTCACCACGTAACCTCCTTCCCTTCTGTATCCTTCCTCCGTTTTTGATATTTTTACTTATATACGTTCTTATTTAATGATTTTATTTTGTGTTCAATCTATAAAGCGTCTGTGAGCATTCAGAAAAGTGCTATTTAAGTCTAATGTATCATTATTATTATTATTATTATTATCTCTTTGTGTTGTAGCCTGTAGCCGGCCCAGCCTCCATAGCAACGCAGACTGGCTCTCCAGCAGGCCCGCGTGGCAGCTGCACCCGACATGGGCGTTCCCCCCTCTGGGAAGGCTTTTTATTAATGAAATAATAAAAGGCGTCTCTTCCTCCCGTGCGAGTTTCCCATGCCTGCGAGAACCGGGAACGGCGAAGGAGTTTGTACAGGAAACCAAAATGTAAACAAGTTAATGTTTCATACCCGGAAGTCTCGAAGATGCAAGACAAGCGAGGTCGAGGCCCATGCACAATTAAGTTGATTTTCTCACAGTTTGATGTTATAAATGAAACACGGAACATTCATTCGCAACTGGCATTGCTTATAACCTTCATGGCTGCCGTGGTGGACTCTGTTGGAGGCCAAAATAAAGAGAGAGAGCAGGTGAGAGAGATTAGGAGAGAAAGAGAGCGAGAGAGAGCCACCACCACAGCTGACCAACGGAATGTCTGGTATCCCATCACTGTGACACATCTCGGAGACGGGTTAAAATAGTGTGCAGCAGGTACTGGGAGGGATCCACCGGTGATTAACAGCCTAAGGAGGCCTTTGATGAATCCAGGGGCATGTTTATATGGAGGTTACAGAGAACACATTTGTTCTGTTTCTGTTCCGTCTGTTTCTGGTCAGACACATCCAAAGGGGACTAGGGAGGGAGTGTGGGGAAGGGAGGGTGGTGTAGTTACATTTGGCATCCTTCCCCATGGAAACCTACTGTCTGCATGCTGAATATGGCCCTTTGAGGAGTCCCTCCACCACCACCACCTTCTCCTCTTGCCTCTCCTCGTCCCTTCTCCTCCTCCTCAAGTTCAAACAGACTGCTTCATTCCTACTCTCCTCTGAGTGCTGGCAAGACTTGAGTCAAATCTCCTTTAGGCTGAACACATTTTTTTTTTTTTTTTTTTAAATGTTTGTTGTTTTCCTTCTGCTCTCCAACTGTTGACCGGGAATATTAATATCAAGCTGAGATGGTGGACTCGATTTCATTGCATAGTGTGTATACACTCACATCGAGTGAGCCTGTGTGTGTGTGTTTGTGTGTGTGTGTGTGTGTGTTTGTGTGTGTGTGTGTGTGTGTCCTGAAGTGACACATATCCGTTGGATGTGCGCAGCAGGGTGTTTAAGTCGTTAGGGGGAGGCTGGTTTAACACAGGTGGGGGGATTCAAGTGCTGGAATATGTTCTTGGTGCCAAATTTCTTCTTGGACTAGACATTCAAACCCCCCCACGCATTCGGGCAGTGCTCCACAATTTATCCTCACCTTTGACCATTCTGGTAGGCTAAAGCAAGTCACAAAAATCCCATTAGTTCCAAGGGTTTAACTAGGGTTAACATAATTTGTATTATTTATAGTCGTTCAGTGTTAGGTCCAGCTGTAGAGTAAGTGATGCATGAGCGTTGCGTTTCCCCATCGCTTTTCTCACCTGGAGTCATTTGAGCTGCTCTCGATAAAGCAATATTCCATGAAGAAGTTTGTTTTTTCGTCAAAGTTAATCAAGCGTTACGTTTGCTAGCATGCAGTGTTTCACACTGAAAGGCTGTCCGAGGAATCAATCATGTTTCACTTTATGATTTACTTTAAGGGATGTAAATCATGATCACTGAACATCTAAGGGAGTATTGTCTTTACAACCCCGCTTCCATTCGGCATGCATTTGTTTTACTTCCCAGTCCCTTGTGATGGATTCTCAATACATGGTTGGTTTCTCTGATGTACTGGCCCATTCCCTGTAAGTGATTTTCAGTCCTTTTGACATCTTGTTATAAAATCCTTTCTGCTTTGTTCAAGAATTTCCCCATAAATCATGCTAAGAGATGACTAACACGCAAATTAGATACAAGGGATAACATCTCTCAACGTGTTTTACCCAGCTCCCGGGTTGTACAATTATCTCTAAAAAGGTTGGAGTTTATTGCAATACGCCAACACTGTTTTCCTCTGATCATTTATTTATTTTGATTGCATATCATGTTTATTCTGTTAACTCAAAATGCTGTTAGCGGCACACGATAAACAGCACGGCAAATCGGTAAATCGGAAAAAGGGAAAATCTCCTAGATTGTCTAGATTGCATACTAAAGATGGACCCAAATACTCTGTGATCAATAATATTAGTTTAGTGAACTGAATTTCAGTTCATTTCAGCACTTAAGTGATTTTTATACATTCGAGTACAGGAAGTCCTATGGTGGGGTTGCATTGCCTAACCTGAACCTGAAGATCTTTTCCATTTTCATTTGTGTTGTGATAGACATGCAAAGTACGATGCAGGGCATGGGAACTGTATGACAAGGAGAGGGGGACAGCTGGAACCTAAACAGGGGTCTGTGTGAAAAGCCATCAGAGCAACAGTCTGTACAGTGGAGCCCACTTAAAACCCCGACCACAAAGTGATCACAGATGCACAGTGAGGGGGGGGAAGCTAGCGGTGAGACCCCAGTGCCTGATGAGAAGACCACACGCCAGACAGAGAAGTCACCAAGCGCAACATATTACCATTATGTCATCCAGGAAGGGACGCTTTCTATCTAGAGCCACAACATCCTCTATCGAGTGACGCAATTCACAATTTACACGAAAAACATTTTCTCAAAGGGAATCACGTACGATGACTTGGCCTTCCGTAGCCCAGTCGGATTTCAGGTATTTGGGGGTCAACATCTCCTTGTCGGTTTATATGTAAATAGCTTTGGTCAGCAACCTTAACACTAACCTTCAGAAGTGGTGTGTCCTTTTCATTTCTATGGCTGGAAGAATCAGTTGCATAAGATGAACGTCTTTCCCAGGTTTTGCATATTTGTCTAAACTTTTTGAAAACAAATGTCCACACGCTGTTCACGCTGGCAATTTGGGGATTCACAGAGTTCCCGATAGGCCAATTGTGTACCTCCATATTGGACTGCTCATGATAATCATGATAATATTTTGGCATTTTATAAGGCAGCTTAATGAACAGTTGCCGTAATGGGGTGATATACTTGGTCCAAATCGGTGCTTCCCCTAACAGACACAAGTCTGTTTCCTTCTGATGCTTCACTCCCACGATCCAACATAGCGTCAAAGATTCCCACTGTGAAGTGTATGTCTCCTGTTCTAAATGTGGCCATGTCAACGCATCACTGTGTTCAGAGTGCTTTTACAGACATGTCCCGCACACCTTTATGAACAACATTTACAAGGTTCCCATGGAGACACGCAACCTGGGATTATCTAACTGGAAAGGTTTGTTCCGGTGGCTTGGATATACTGCAGGAAAGGGATTCACGCAAAAGTCCCATCCCACACACACAAACACACATGTACACACACACACACACACACACACACACACATACAAACACACACAGACACAGACACAGACACACACACACACACACACACACACACACACACACACACACACACACACTGCAGGTCTGGATGTGCCCCTGCAGGGGGACTTCCATGGTGACTCCCAGGGATTACCAAAGGAGTTCCCCCCCGTAGCCGGCCATTGGTGTTACTGGTGGGGGTGGAGGTGGTCCTGACCCTGATACCAACCCCCCACACACACCGCTTGTTGTTATCGCTAGTGTTTAGTTTTAAAAGGCCCCCACGGAGACAACATTTTTATAATTGAAAGGAAGTGACCTGAGCAGCACCGTTACTTCATACGTTTCCAAGTCTGGCCAGCTTCTCACTTGTTGTGTGTTCTCTTGGTTTTGAGTGTGGACGTCTTAGATCACTGTGTTTTTCGTTGCCAGAGATAGATCAAAGGTAATTGCGACTTTCCTTATGGAAACCTGTGTGTGATCATTTACTGTCTGATAAGGTGAGCGTACAACAGCTGCTTTTAAGTACAACATGAAAAAGTTGATTGTTGTGGTGCATTTTGGTCTTATTTCTTTCCAGTTTAGAAAGTTTCCGATCGTTTGGTCTAATCTCCGCAGTGGTGTATTTATATCACACACACTATTGTTGGTGGGAATTGTTTTAATAGACCAGTAAAGTTTTTCAAAGCCGGGCCTTGGCAAGTATGGGAGTCAGTCAACCAAGATGAAAGGGCTTTGGTAAAATTTGTACTCTCACTTAGTGTTTAATTGAGAAATGATGATGCTTTAACCCTTTAATCATAAAGGGTTTATCATTAGAAACTACAATAATTACCAACTGAATGGCAATGCTTTAGTAATATATGTAATTTGCCTAATGTTTGGTAGAAAAAAGAATCAAGTGAAAATGGTCAATAAATTACATGAGGATTGTTCTACATTTTCAGTAGTTTTATTGAAAAATGCCTCTTCTGTTTCAGAAATAAATAAGAAAATAAGGTTGTGGAATTCACACATGTGCAGTAAAAATGTGAGAAAAGCAATTCTATATCCATAGCCTTGCAAGCAAATACAACTGCATTGGTGCAAAAACTACAACTATATTCTGATTTGGTAATCCTCACTAAATATACAACACACACATGCAATTCCACCTTTGGTAACAAAAAAAGAAAAAATCTGATAAACATTGACTTATAAAAAGCCACAATTAACAATTTATGGTAGGGTGTACTAAAATGAAGATCGAAGGGGACAGAAAACAGAAAACATATAGAAACACCTTTCTGATTTTGACAAACAAAAAATATGTTAATATCGAATGTTCTTAATACGCATCATCTGACTAGTTTTAAATTGTAAATGAGCAAACGTATTCTTAATTTATTTTAGGCAAGTATAGGGCATTACATGATGGACTCCATTGAACATTTGATGCTCTTATATAACAAGCGAGACACTTAAAGTAAAACCAAACACACAGGTTTGCAAATCAAAACATCTTATTTTGTACTCATCTAACCTTCCTCACGTTGACAAACATGTGTGATAAAGCCAAGGCCATGTAACCTGTACATTTCGTTTGACTGAATAAAACTGCAGAAATAATTATGGGCTATTCCTTCAATAGAACACTTTTTTTTTAGATCTGTGTGTGCATATGTGTGTGTTTGTGTGCGTGTGTGTGTGTTAGTGTGTCTGTTACGGAGACTATACTACGTCCCTGGGTAGTGACCTTTTTCTTCGTTGGTTTCCAGGTGATAGTTCTGAATCATAATCTTCTTCCTGCTCCACAGGTATTGACACTACCGCAGGTTCAGGCTCGTAGTGGTTGGCTGGAAAAAGGCATGAATTGGATTGGCCCAAAAACAATCAATCAACAAATCAATAATCCCCAGAAAAAGAAAAAAAAAGCGTTCATTGTACAACCTTCACATGCACAGACCTAATCGTATTGCACTTTGCTATGGACTTTATCAAAAATGCCCACTGTCAAATTACTGTCCGGCTGGCTACTCTGTGGAGGGGACACTCAGAAAGAGGTCCTTTGCTCCTTTCAAATCTGTTATGATAAATACACGCATTTAACGAAACATTGCGAAGAAACTACTGCAAAATGTGATGACGCTCTATAATAATAACACCCTCTTAGGCATTCTCATAATGACGTACCTTTAAGTAAAAATAAGCTTAAAATAAACAAACAACCACAAAATAAAAATGTAAAACTTAAAATCGATATGGAAATGGCAGGACAGCACACATTCACTTTTAACGTGTATTCGGAGAACATACAGACACATACACATGAAGTAAACAAAAAATATGTGATGATTAAATGTACAAATGATCCATGCTACAGTCCTGATCAGAGCACCAGATGAAATAACAGAACAAAATGGCCCCAATGGCATCTTCAACAGAGGTTATGCTGGCAGTTAAGTAAGCAGAGGTGGGTGTTATAAGGCACAAGCATCAATGTTAACATGATCTCTTAAACGGCAAACGTTTTTTCGGTTCATAAATCATTTACAAGGCAAACAGAACAAAACAAGAATCGGTTTTATTTACAGTCGTCATTTGCTCTGCATTTGCTCGTCAAACACTTTTCTCTGTTTGTTAACCTCCTTGGTGTTAGTAGGTGTTGGTTACGGTCGCTTTTGGTTTGGTTTTTTTGGGTACATGCCTCCTTCCTTTGCGGAGAGATATTCCTTTCCTGCGCACCATGTGTGGTTGTTGTTTTTCAAGATGCATACACAGCGCCATCACGGTGGCCTGCCGCTGTGAGGAGATGTTAGTGCCAGTCCATTCCTTTGACCTTTTCTACCGGTTTTGTTTGTTTTGTAATGTTGTCGGTTTGTTTTTTGGTTTTGTGTAATCATGTCCGTGGTGAATTGTTATCCTCACACGCCCCCCCCTCTTTAGAGAGTGTCGGTGGCGCGTCTCGGAAACAGGACGTCAAAGTGAAAGCAGCGCGGGAGGCTTAGATAGTTTACTATGCACCTGAAAATAGGTCAGAAAAGGAAGTGAGTGGTTGACTGTGGAAACAAGGTCTTTTTCATTCTTTGTCAGTCAAAACTACGCATGCCACTATCACAGCTTTATATAATGCAGGAGCGGAACAGAGCACTTTGCCTTCCAATCAAAATTTGTATCCGTCTTCCAATTCTCATGAAGCGCCCTAGTCCGAGCTCCGTACATTATCTAAAGCATCATTTAGTAATCGAAAGAGGCAATTCTACTGAGCATGCGTCATTTCGTGGTTTGTTTGACAACAGTTCCATGCAGGGGCACCTATAGGGTGCTGCCGGCCGTACCTGTGTATCCTTGTCCGTTGTAGGGGATCCCCACGCACTGGGAGGAGTCACAGTAGCCAGGGGGGCCAGGCGGGCCCCTCACTCCGGAGGCACCCTGGCGACCGGGTGGGCCGCGAGGCCCGGCAGTGCCGCTGGGCCCTGGGGGTCCTGTCCTGGACTCCCCTGGGGGCCCTGGAGGAGGTGGGGGAGGGAGACGGTGAGTAGAGGGGGGGTTTAGGTTAAAGAGGAGTGAACGATAAAGTTGGAGCCTCTCATGCCGAGCAGTTGAAAAGCAAAGAGTGACGTCATGGGGGATAACCTCCAGTGGAAAGGGTATGGGTAACATTGTTTTTTTGCAGCGATGTAATTTAAATGTTTAGACGGCCCTAGGGAAAAGCTTGACCAGAAAAAAGAACGACGCAAAAAAAATGAAAATGTGAAAGACAAGTAGTCTGTGGAGTTGGTTCTGTGGAGTTGCCCCTGGCCCCGTCTGTCTAGACGCAGGAAAACCCTCTGTGGAATTTTCCCCCTCTTTCTCTCCCCCTCCCACCCTCTCCCTCGCTCTCTCCTACTCCCTAAGTGAGCCCATGTGTTGTGTAGGAAGCCCCTAAAGAAAAAGCTCATTGTGCAGCCATCCCATTCTCTCCCTCTTCTTTTTCTGTTTCTCTGGCGTTCGCACTCAAACGCTCATGGGAGGCCAACGCACGGCGCGTCAGTCATCACCGCTGAAGTGACACCAGTGCTGCTCCGCTCCCGTCCAGAGACGAGACCCTCAGCGGGTTCCTGGTGCGTTACACTTATCCACCCACCCAGTTGGGATATGCCGTACTCTGAGCTGTTTGGCTTCATTCGACAAGACATAATTAGTATTAACTCGTGCAACAAGTCGAAACGTGCATGCTCGGTACGGGCCGATTGCTTGGCTGCCGTGTTTCTGCTTGCAGCTCTTTGGAGAACCGCTGATCCGAACCATCTCACACTCGACACGGCACTTTCTCGGGTCCTCGGCAATGCCCCATCGACTTCAAGTGTGAAGTCGATGGGATGAACGTTTGTCGAGACAATCCACGGACGGACAAGACCGATATCCAGAGACTCCTCTAATTATAGTAATGCAGCACCACCAAAAGCCAATGTGGTAGTGTCTTACAGCAACATAAATATCCCTAACAGCTCGGGCGATGTGTTTACAATGTCGTTGCTATGTCCTGAGTACCACCATCTGTTGATGAAGACCTTCCAGCGGTCCAGCATGTGTTAATGGCGTGTGGACCCCTTACAGAAACTCACTGCACATAAATTCTTTGAAAAAGGAGAACTAAGACTCGGAATACGTTTTGAGGTTCCCCCCACGTAATTTATGTCCCCCAGCTGCCCAAAGCGGGCGCATTGAGCCACATGTATGTAAATCTTCGCTGGTTGTTAACCTCAGCCATTCTTTTTAATTGGTCTACGAGGGATACGCAGTGTCACAGAGGGTCACCGCTGCGAGTTAGTCAAACGTTTCTGCCGTTCAATTCGGGAATGATAAAAAAAAAAAAAAAAAGATCAACTCCCTCCAATAGACTGGGCTCCTGGCGCCAGTTGTCTCTCTCCATGGAGAAGGTGTTTGAAGGCCTGAAGCTGACTGAGAAAGAACAGGGTCTGGGTCTTACCTGGTGGTCCATTTCCTCCTCTTTGTCCTCTGGTGCCTGAGCCTGGGTTTCCTCTCTCTCCCTTCTCTCCTGCCAAACCTGCATGGTTCAGCCGTACACATGGAGATCAGTCACAGATGGGCCTGTTAGCCGAATTTAAGCCAGGGCTAAGCTCAGCGAAATTACCCATCGGCTAATATGCGGAAATTTAACAGGCAGCCATTGACAAAAGCAACTGTAAAACAAGAGAGTGTTCATCCTAGCCTCAAGCTAGACAACATGAAGCACCCAATTCAATGAAATACTTCAGCCATGCTTGATCAAAAAGGGTCTTAGGACTCAAATAATCATGTTTGGTAATCAAGTGGTGGCATGCACTCTGTCCATTGAAGTCACAGCAGCATCAGGTGCAGCAGTTCCTCCCCAAGACATTTCCCCAGCAGAAATATATGGACCGGACCTGGTTCTCCGTTGTTTCCGGGTAGACCTGGTGTTCCAGGGAACCCGGGCCGGCCTGTCTGTCCGGGCTCTCCGCGAGATCCCTCATTTCCGGGAGGGCCGGCAGGGCCGGGTGGGCCGGCCGAGCTGCTACGGTAACCGGTCGGGATCTGGTTGAGCATCTGGTTGATTCTGCTCATCTGGCCTGCAACGAGTCGCACACAAGGTGAGGGGGGTCAGTGTGTGTCCAATGTCTTCAGATTGACTTTTTGCACATTCTAGGTGCAGATACAGATGACTGGAACCTTTACTTACTGTTGACGAGCTGTTCACAGACTTGTCTGGCGATGGAGCGCATCATGTTTTGGGATGCAAAGTCTCCCTAGAGGGCACAGTGAAGGGCCAATACTTTTAGATGATACAGTTCACTCCCTGGGTCATTCAAATATAATTGTATAGATCTGAAATGACAAACGTGATACGTACCCTGTCTCCCTTTTCTCCTTTAATGCCAGCGGATCCCTGTAGAAGAGAAACGAGATATGAAGAAATGGTATAAAGACATGTTCATTTTGCATGTATTTGAGGAAGACATCAAATTAACAAATAAACTACATTTAACCTTCTTTTTTAATCATTCATAAATGTTCTCATCATCATCATCATCATCATCATCATCATCATCATCATCATCCTTTAACCCTTTCCCAATTAATTTATGTCATTTATTACAAGTCCAGGTCCTTGTCCAATCAAATTTATAGATGTACATACTGGGTTTCCTGTGTCTCCCTGTTTTCCTGGCTTCCCTGAAACTCCCTGCACTCCTTGATTTCCAGGATTGCCCTGCCAGGAGAAAAAACAATAACAAGGAGAAAGAGTTAATAATTCACCCAGTGCCATGGCTGAGGTGAAGCCAGCCACAGCAGCAGCAGCAGCAGCAGCTCCAAACTGCTGGTCCCAATTAAGTGCTAAGATTCTAAGAAGCTATAGGTCGAGATGGGAGGGTGCCTCAACATGTGCTTTAGGGAGGTCCACCGCTACGTGGTGCCAAGAGGCATTAGGGAGGAGGAGGAGAGGAGGCAGTGGAGCGGGACAAGAAGCAGGAAGAGGTAGAGGAGGAGGAGGAGAATGATAAGGAAGAAGAGGAGGAATGAGATGAATAGGTGGAGAAGGAGTTGGAATAGGATGTGGGTGAAGAGGAGGATGAGGAGGAGAAGGTAGCTGAAGAGGGCGAGGAGATGGTGGAGGAGGAGGAAGGAGAGGATGACGAGGAAGAGGAGGATGAGGAGGTTGAGGAAGAGGAGAAGGAGAATGTGGTGGATGAAGAGGAGGAGGATGATAAGGAGGAGGAGGAGGAGGAGGTGGAAACAGGGCCAGCAGTGTGGATAGGAAGCAGACAGGCGAGCCTGTAAAGGGCCCTGGGGGCTGGGCAGCCACCGTGAGCTCCATGTGAACGCAACACTGGCACGCTGGCATGGCTGCTTGATTAACCACAAGGAGAGGGAGAGAGGGAGGGCAAACCAGATGCACGTTTCCTTCTCATAACAGTGAGGCGACGGGACGGGAGTCCCCAGAGACACACTGAGAGAGAATTATCGTCTAAAAGTATAACCAAACATAAACAACACTCCGGGGGTCTGTGTTTACCTCTTCATAGGGGTGCAAGACAACGAGACAGACAAAAACAACACTCACAGACATGCCCACACAAGCACATACACACACACACACACACACACACACACACACACACTCACCATGGGGCCTTGTGGGCCTCTGGGTCCAGATGATCCCTCCTTTCCTGGTGGTCCCTGAGTAGAAATAATATCATACAATCACACAATGGCGTAGAAAGGCAGTCAGCCCTTTGTTTGGCCCATACATCAGCCCAGCGAGCCTATATTCCCCTCAGATTTGTTTAAATACCTCCACTGTGAAAAGGCCTTTGAATAGTGAGTGACTTGCATGGGATCTCACAACAGCAGGGAGTCCCCGCCCTCTTGGCGGTTACTTGGGGTTAAGATGTAGCGAGACGGCTACGTGTTATCTCAACACGCAGCGCAGAGTGGGCTCCGACATGTGTTTCATCAAAATGTCACATTCACTTGAGTGCTTTTCCCGAAAATAAAAGAAAAAGCTCCACGGAGTTCCTACCCTGGGTGTAATATCGGGTTGGATCTTACCCGGCCTCCGGCTTGTCCGACGGGGCCCATGGGACCAGAAGGACCAGAAGAACCCTGGGAAAAAAAAAGAAGAAACACACTCAATCGAGTGCAAATGAGCAGGAATGGCACATCTAAACACTTTTTTGATGGAATGTCTCTGTTTCAGCAGGAGAACTTGGCTCCTTGGCATTCCCTCTGCTTGACAGATGCAACCTCTTTGCTGTTTGACTACAATGCCCACCTCAATGCGGGTTGCCATAGCAAGCCTTCAATCGAATGACTGAGGCCGTGTCAACTCTCGCTTTAATGAACATGCTTGTTGTATTCCTTTTGGAAGTTCTTCAATTGACTTCCATAGTTATGTGAAGTAATTACATGGTATTACTGAGTTGCAGTTATAGAAAGATAAATACATGACGTTATTCTTCTCTAATGTTCATCGAATGACTCCTGGTTCCCTACGCCATCATTTCCTTCCTTCCTTCTGAGGCCAAGACAACCAATGGTTGCAAACGGTGGGATTTGGCTTCAATCACTGGTACTTCAAAAGTGGACCATAACCCGCCAGCCTGGTCAACACTGACCCGCTGATATCATAGGGATCTGTGAGGGCCAAAAAGAACGATGTAATTTGGGCTAAAAAAAAGAAGTGGAAAAAATAAAACTCTTGGTATCTTCCTGAATAAATGATGTAGACAGGATGGCCTTGGTGGTACTGATGGGGTCCGGATATCCGTAAAGACTCTTGATGAACCCCTCCAGCTTATGGTAATCCAGTTTTATTAGCTCGACTCTTCGCAGACTTCTTCACTGTTCATCCAAAATGCTCAGGGCGACATCTGCGCTAATAGACTGGTGGATTCAAATCGAGCAACTGCTGCGACTCTTCAAAATGCTGCTTAAAGATCTTAATCCTTGCCCAGTAGGAGGAATGGAAGTTGCAAGAGGTTTTTTTTCTTTCTTTTTTTTCCATCCCTTGCTTCCCATTGGTGCCGGGATTCAATGTTCCATAGTCTTCTCTGGGCTTCCATCCCGTGTCAATCAGTGGGTTGATTTGGAGCATCCGGTCCTCCCCTCCACCCACCCCCACCCCCACCACACCCCCACCACACCCCCCCCAGGGGATGGCATGGCTTCGACCTCCCACTCGGAGGGGTGGTTTCAACCCTTGCCGAGCAGACTACTGACTCCTGGTTCCAGTACTGATCATCCCCGCCGTTAATCTTCCTTTTCCTGCTGAATGCAGCCATGCTAGTTCGGAAAGTGGAAAAAGAGGGAAGAGAAGGAGAGGAAGAGGGGGAGATGTGTACTCACTTGACGGCCAGGCTGGCCTGGGTCTCCGGAGTCTCCCTTTGGTCCTTGGCGACCCTGTGGAGGAGAAGAGGATGGAGAGGATTGGATGAATGAACGATGAGGGAGAGGTGAAGCAAGTTCTTTCTGAGAACGACCAGCAGAAACTCAACTTGGAACTCGCTTGGAGTGTTTTTGGTTAATGCTTCTCATCGGCTAATTAATGTACCCTTAATGTCAAGTTTAACCAGTTTTTCTTCTCTACAAATGAATGTAAAATATACTGTAGAAATATGAGTGTAGAGGAGAGGAGAAAGTGAGGTCCAACTTTCGAGGAACTGAATGTGTTCATTATTAAGTGCTTCTAAATCACACTGATACCCTATTAGACAACCTTTATAATACAGATGTGGTAAGTGAGTGGTGAGAGAGACTCCCCCTATCGTTCTGTAAAATTCCTTTGAAAGTAGGACCACATATCAGATAAGTCTGGCAGCTGGCCAACATACATATTCTTGAATTCCAAGGACCGGCGGGGACACAGACCTATGGTGAATCCAACTGTGTGTGAAGTATATAATGTGTAGCTGGCTGAGAGTTTCAGGGGCCAACGTGACTTACGGGTTCCCCAGGAAGAGAGAGGCCGTTGGGGCCTTGTGGGCCTGGCGGGCCAAGGGGGCCGGCGGGTCCTGCTTCACCACGGGGGCCGAATCCACCCTGAGACACAGACCAGGCACACCGTGAGACTGAGTATATTTATTGTATAGTATACTGCTGCGTTGCATCACCCCGCAGGGACTCACAATCAACTATGAACAGCCTAGGTACACACAATAAGCAAGGGTGGAAAAAATGCATCCTGCAGCCTAAAAAATCAGCAGCTTCTCATCAAGAATGTAAAGATGTGTTCAATAGGGAAAATAGTTTGTGTGGATGTAATGTACACAGGGATCAATCCTACAGTACTTCGGTCGTAGCGGGATAAAGAGGTTGAAGTAACTCTTGTTATTGTTTGCATATGTGTGTCGTGCCTGGTAATGCAAAGTGGGATCCAACTGATTCATACAATAAAGTGAATTCCAAAAACGATAATGCCCTCTGAGTATTCAGAGGGCACACTCTCAACAAAAATGCGTCAAGGATCGACTTGACGTCTTAACTCACAGCAGGGCCGCTGTCTCCTCTCTCTCCTCTCGGCCCCTTGGTACCGGGGCTCCCCTGGAAAGAGAAACAACAACAACAGGGTCAGCTCCACGGAGCATAACACATCAAGCAGAGCAACAGCAGTGGGCAGATTCCAGAGGCTTTCCAGCAGAACCAAGTGACAGCCTTCCTAACCCGACCTCAGCCTTGTTGCACGCGTCAACTCTCTTATTCTCCCTGTGCTTCTGCAGCCCCCCCCCAACCTGCATTTATCTCTTGACACTTCTCCCCAGCGCCCACATCTCTCTGCGGCGCTCCACCGCCGTCCCTTATCCTCAACACCAGGGACTTCCTCCGTGCACCCTGCTCTTAATGCTTAGGCGCTGCAGCAGCCGCTGCAGGGCTACTAAAAACAGGAGAAGCCCTGCTGTAGCTGCTGCTGCAGCAGTGGCGGTGGCTCTGTCTGTCTGGGCAGGCCATCACACACGGGGACGGGTATGGTATTATCATCATCATTAACCTCATCATCTACCTCCACCACAACCAAAGACAACAAACACATAAAAAGACCGACAATTCGGGGAGCGCAGACTGACATAAGTGTGGGGTGGGGGAAGGGGGAAGGGAGGTGGGTTGGGGGTTGTTGAAGAGAGTCGGATCGGATGTGACAGTTGGTGGAGGGAAGGGGCGGGTGGTAATGTCTTTACCGAGGGGCCTGAGGGGCCCTGGGGGCCGATGCTGTCCTGGGTACATGTGCAGGAGTGGGGAAGGGCCGGACACTTGGCCTCTTCTCTCTGCAGCGGAAGGATGACAGGGAAACACACACACACACGCACACACACACGCACACACACACACACACACACACACATAAACACACAGGTCATAAACAAGAACTCCATGTAGACGTAGAAGACGCCTCAGAAGGGTCATGAATGTACCCTGCTGAGAACCACTTTGATGGGTGAGGTCAAGTCTGGTTTGCAACTCTACGGGGAGGTAAGAAAACATGCAGAGTACACACTGTATGTCCATGTGTAAGAGCTATATGTTTATACAGGATGTATTAAAAAGTTGAAAAAACTCAATGAGCACAATGCAGAGAGTATTTGTGTTTATGTGGCTGCTTGAGTTCAACAATTGGTCTTAAACTAAAGTGTAACTGGAAGCTGTTACACTACTGTTATGTTATTACTACTTATTTTTGGAATTGACCCCCTGGGATAAGCAATAATACAAGGCAGTAATTACATAAGGCATTACAAGTGGATCCAAATTGTACAAAAATGAGTACAAATTAGCTAACTACACTCTGTATCCGGCATTTAACATTAAATAGCAAATGAAGGAAATGATTTGCTCTCTGCCCTGCGATCAATAGGCACAATTATATCTATGTGTTCTGGTCCGCATATTGGCAGCCGTCAGATGAGTGTAATTATACAGCATACAATGTGCTATTCACTTCAGATGCAGTAGCAGAAGTTAACGATGGAGTAGTTCTGCTTAATTAGCAGCCCCTTTTCTACCCTGTAATTGGTTGATGAATTCTGCAAATCATCATCATGTATACTCATCCAAAAATAACTTCACCAAAAGTTATGAATGCTTGGGTAAGCGGAGAGAATAGTTCCTGTGTTGTGGAATAATTTTGTGGTTCGGAACTGCAACTGAAAAACCCCCAAAGCAATACATTAGTTTGATTATTTAAAAATATCCAGGAATAATCACTCAAATGGATTCAATGTGTGCAAAAAAAAGATCTGGCCAAAATGTGGGCTTTCCGAAACGTAAAGATAAGTTTTCGACAGTTATTAAAGACACAGGGCATGCTAGGCTGTTGTAAGTATTGCAGGGGGGATTAGGAGATACAGTTATGAAAAACACAACAAGAAAAGGGAATCTCCAGCAGACTCTGCAGCTCACCGTGGCGGGCAGATCACAGCACTTGTCTCGGGTCGTCCAGCTCAGGCTGCACACAATATCGAACATCTGGAGCTGGAACTGCACAACAAAGAGGAAGAAGTGTCACAAATAGCCTCCATTCGCGACTGACAGGACACATTTACAATACGAAGAAGAGGAAGAACAGAAGGGGACCTCTCAGAGAGATGAGAGGAGGGAGGCAGCCTTTCATCTCTTGAAGAGAGACTGTGGGTTGCTGATCAACATTTGTACTCACGCCTGAGACAACTGCCACCCCGGGTTCTCTTTAAAAGCCCAGAAGGGTTAAGTATGAGTTCTATTTAAAGGGCTGAATGGTATTCCGCACGAGTCTTTAAACATACAAGATGGCTTTGGTATGGGTTTCTTGAACGCATACCATTTGGTGTAATGTTCTGTATATCGTTATACTTTGAGATCGGGTTGCACTTTTTGGGATTGTTTTCAGCCCCCACACAGGAGCACACACACACACGCACACACACACACACACACCCACACACTTACTGTTGCCGATTGCTTCTTTCCACCCCCAGACTTGCTCATCTTGCCGAGCACTTCGTAGCCCTCCAGCGTGATGTTGTTGGCCGCCTTGATGGGTTTCTCTGCCACCTCCTGACAGTCCACGTTCAGCTTGACCTTCTCGGGGGAGATGCTGATGTGCAGCTGTGAGAGAGGGAAGGGAAGTAGGGGGAGGTGGTGGTAGTGGTGGAGGGTTACTGGACAATACATTGTAATCCCTGCAATACCCCACTACTGCCAATTTTCCTAGAATATGGATGCTTGGCAATGGATGCTTAGGGGAAAAAAAAGTTTTAAGTCATGGCATCTATTGCAATTTGGAAGAGGCACGGGTAACCTTAAGAGCAGATGATGGTTTTATGGAACTCAAAGAAGACTGTATTGAAGATGCGTGCAGACACCTTTCGAGATAATGATGGCATCTGTTAACATTGTCAGTATTATTTACTCTTCACTGTTAGGTTTTCATCATTTTGGTGACTGGCTCAACAAGTGTAAGGGGAGACGATTTCTAAAAGCTTGACAGCAAATAGCAAAGGCATTGCAATATATTTTGGAGTTCTCTTTGACACGCGAAGCCTCACTTACTGTCTTCCACTGATGGACTACATATGGGAAATGTGGCGTCTAGATACCAGAAAACCAACAGAACCACTGTTGAAAATGTGGTCTTGCAGTGGCAGAAGTGACAAAATTGTGGGTGACGGTAGATCTAAGGAACGGCTTTTGTCGAATGTGGGGAAAAAAACAGACATTTTATTTTTGTCTGAAATCACCACTTGTAATTATACTGATGGAGATATGAGTGGTAATTCCACAATTACGTTAAAAAATGACAAGAAGCCAGAACATGAGAGTTCCTGTCCAGGAAACCATGGCCGACATCTTGAAATCATATTTGTGGTGCGCCATCAAAAGTGCAGCACTTTAAAAGCTTTCCTTACGCGGCTGCACATTTTCCCTCCCTGAATCATCTCACAAGCTTCTTTCTGTCAGGAAAAGCAAGCAACGTTTTCTCGCTACAAAGCCATACCCACCACAGACTGGGGGCCTCGCTCTTGGCAATCAATCACAAAACGACTGTTGGCTTCCCTGGCAGCAGAACTGACTAGCTGGTGACCACAGCAGCAGAGGTGGCTGCTTACCCCACCATGCACTGGCATACGAAAACAACTCTTCATGAAACATTAGCATCCGGATAATGTTTGCTTACAGATTACCTCACTGACCAAAGCGTAAACATTATGTCCAGTTACAGCACTTAATGTCCATGGAAAATAGTGTTCATGGTTTACGGTGGACCATTGACTCTGAGAGGAATGTTGAGCTATATTATCCTGCATCAACGATATTATTGGTAAATGTTTGTCCTGTCGATACATAGAAATAGATAGGATGTACAATAGTGTAATGATTTCTTCCCTCAAAGCCATTATATATGATGTAATATTTCAAAGTGTTTTGGGTCAGACCTTGATAGCTGTCAGATCGTATTTTAAGGCATTCATCCATTGACCAGCCGGCCAGCGGTTTGGGGTCTCCTTTCAAGATGCAACTGAGACCAAGTTTTGATTAAATAGATGAGAATTTGATTGCAAAAACGGGCATATAATGAAACCGTTTGGGGATTGTAAGAAAAACCCACAGGTAATTATTCTCGTGCGTAAGTTCCCATGTCCGATCTGGGAGGACAACACTGTTTTCCCAAGACCATCTTCTGGTGGGCAGCACATGCTCACCAGCATTATCTATGGTTAGAGCCACAATATATAGAGTTTCCTCCGCTTCTGGTGTGGCTCCTTGTGTCATTAACTGAACTTGGCCCGGTCACATGAAAGATAATTCTTGAGCGGAATACATCATACAAGATATTCTGTCTTCACCGAGAAGAACCGAAGAATACAAAGAGTGCAGTCAGAACAGCGCCTGGCAACCTTTCCATGAGGTTTATGAAGGTTCCTGAGAGCCAGTGTCTTTAAAGCGCTGTGGCTATGAGGCCGATCCAGTCCAACCTCCCCTCTTCCTCTATTGGTCCCCTGGCCAACCCAAATCCAGTCCCAGGAAGGAAAGTCAGATCCCGTCTGTACTTTCTTTAATAAGGCAAAATTGACATGGCTCTCCGTTTGGCGTTTGAACTTACTGAACAGTTTTACACCCTTTTCAATATCACAAGCAACAGCAAAGAGCCTGTACTCCTTATCGAAGCAAAAATCTGAGAGTGCAGAGTCAACATCAGCACCACTGGCAACTTAGAGCTACAAAATTGCTTTTCCGTAGCAGAAGCTTCCAGATAAGGCACACTGTGATGTTCTGTACGCTTTTACTAAGAGACTAAATGGTTGATCTCCCAGTAGAAAACCGTGTAGGCTAAATGATGTTGCAGCACGTATATTAGAAACCTTAAATACTTCCTTCTCTGATTAATCTACCGTCTAAATTGTTAAAATGCACAAAACAAAATAAGGGTTGCCTTTATGGGAGGTAAGAGTACACTGTATCAGCACTTTAAACCCCCTTTAAGTGACGGATTCTGAAAGTGTTTCTCAAAACTATTAAACCTCTACCAACCTACTGGCATGGTTGCTGCCTGCTCAATCATCTGATGTATTATGTTTACCGAAACGGTCAGTAACTATACACTATAAACACCTAATGCTTGTTGGTCTGCTTCCAAAAACGACATGTTTGGTCATTATAATCTCGTTGACTGCTCGTTCATTCAAGCTGAAATGAACAGCAACACTGTTATTTGGTCAAGCGCGGTTTCAGCACACACAGCGTCTAGCTTTCATGGCCCGAGCATTGGGAAACCACTTAAAAACATCAATTTAAAACATGTAGTGTAGCAGCCGGGTCTAGTGGCTGGCAGAACTCACTCAGCAGACCAGCAAATAAGCAGGTAGGTAGACCGCTGCAGACGGGCTCACACATGGAACAACAGCTACAGCTACCACAAGCTAGCCACCCAGGGTACATTCAGACAGCAGGCACCAGCAGGGCCACAGTGAAACTTGCAAGCACACACGCACACACACACACACACACACACGCACACACAAACAGTACAGCAGTTAAAGGACAATATCATTTTGGCGGTTGACAAGTAGCCCTGACCCAACGTTTTTCAACTATCCTATTTCATTCACATGGTTCATTTATTATGGGCTTCTAAACTACATCACAATTATCCCCTGTCAGTCCACCGGCATTATTAAAGCAATATGCACATTTATTCTTTCATCAAGTTTGATTGACTTTAATAGCAGGATTTGGAAGACTGCGTTCAGGTGCAAGAGAGAGGAGGTTCACTGAGGATACCTTAGATCTTTAGAAAAAAGAGAAATGAGTAGGACCTATTGTTTGTTAAATTTTGGAGGCATATTGCTCCTTCTTGGAAGGACATCAAATGCAGTTGGACATGCTTTGGAGAAACCAGAGCATGGATATGAAAGCTCTTGCTTACATATCTCTCCTCTTAAGCCATTCCAGGTAAGCAGGAGGAAAATAAATACCTATGCTAACCTATGCCGGTTTTCTGCCCACAGCACTAGGGCCAAAACAGTGGTTAGTTGATCAATTCATTGATTCATTTTCGAGTTTGAGCTAAGTGAGTTTCCATTGTTTTGTCATGTGTGCACTTTGGAAACAGTTGATATCCCTGTTGAAATTCAACTAATGATAGCGTAGCATACATAGGAATTGTATTCTAAACCGGAGTCTTTGGTATTGCGGCGCTCAAAAATGAGAACCTCATGTGAACTGACATGAATTAAATTCCGAAAAAAACAACAACAATGGCTAGACAGTTTGACACACCTCCATTCAATATTCAAGTCTCATTTTCCAGCCAATGGAGTGGCCTTGCGCTTTAAGCCGCTAGAATGAATGCTAATGTTGTGTCTGTTTGTATCTGAGGTCAAAAACAATTAAATGAAGGAAACACCGTCTGTAGCCTCCCTGGAATGAAACATTCCAGGGAAGGCTCCAGAGAGTAATCCCTAGACAGCATCATTTAAATCACTCCTTCCTCGCCAACACGCAGGTTCTCCAAGGGCTCAGTCCGTCATTACAGAGGCCAAACAAACAAAAGCTGATCCTACTCGGCTCTGACCACTGCTGCAGACTGATTAGGAGCTGTTTGGGGTTAGCCTCCACTAGACAGCATCCAATCACGAGCGGCGGGAACTCACTGAGGCTAACAGTAACAGTAAAAGTTGTGCGCAATGTGCCGAGGTCACCAGTGACACTAGATCCTCTCTTTAACCTCTCCGTCCGCATAGTAACGGCCTCTTCAGCCTATCCATCACAGTAACCGCCCGTGGCTCGCTAACTCAACAACATGTAATGCCAAATAGAAAGAGTAAAACAGCCTCACACTCGACTGGGCCTCTACCAGTGTAAGATGAATAGCGCCGTTTGTCTTTGGTTTTCTTTATGTGTGGAGGTAACCGGATCTCTTTAAACGACGGCCTTGGCGCCGCCACCGCCGCGTGGCTGCAATACCTTTAGCTTGAAAAGGTACTTTGACCAAAGGTAATGAGCCAGCGGAGACACTGAGAGGCCATACCATGAGTCATCCACATGCTCCATGACAACATAAGGAGCACCACTCAATGAGGATCGAAAGCATAGCATGAGATAAGGCAACCACCGTATTGGATGGGTTGTTTTCTACCGAGGGACGTTACCTTGTGGAAGCTGCCGTGGAAAACTTCCTTGACTTTGGGGTCGTTAAACACAGTTTTCTGGATCTCCCCGCGGGTGTCCTTGTTGTAGAAGGTGATGGTTTTGCTGGAGGCTGGAAACACAGAGAGGGAAGTCTTTGATGAACGCCATTCCAGCGTTTACAGTGTAGCTTGCGCACAACGCCCATGGCGAGAAGAGATCAAACCCATGTGAGGGTTTGGCCGCGAGAAGCGCTACTGTAGTATGAGCATATGTGTCTTGCGTTCACAAAGTGACCCCCCTCCATTTGGATAATAAATATTTGGATAATCCAATCATTCAACCAAATTAATATCAGATATACCGTGTCTAGTCCACACAGTAGTGGCAAGAACGGTCCATAGATGGACTCCGGGGGTGAAAAAAAAGGAAACCAAGGCCTTAAAAGATAACAGATGTGTGGCTATGTGGTGGACGACAGCTGTTTTCCCCATCTTCGGAGTGTGAAGAGGGGAGGATAGAGGGAAGGAGGGCGGGAGGTTGAGGACTCACGGTTAACGGTGACCCCGACCTCCGGGTTGTTGTTGCGGTCGGCGATCTGCCAGATATCAAAGGCTTCCGTGGGCGTGTCAGGGAGCAGGCGGAAGAGCAGGATGATGGTGTAGGCTGGGGGAAGACCTTCTGGGTGGATCTCCCTGGGAGGAGGTTAAAAATAAATGCATCCGTCATGAGCCATGGGAGGAGAACCCTTGGAAGGAGACGGTACGTCAGCGCTTTCAAGCAAAGACGACAAATGTATAGGTCTCCCATCAGGCTGGTTTCCCTCCTTTCACCTAGGCTAATTCCCCCTGGCAGTCCACCAGATTAAAAACACAATGTGCAGAGATTAGGGGGGTGACGTATTAATAATTCGGCGCTACACAGACATTAGAGCAATATCACCTCACGATATGATCAATATTCAAAAGCCCACAATCTGCTGTGTAAGACTGCTCGGTGGTGACGGTCGAAAGTTCAAAATCCACATCCTCCAGGCAGCACCATTGAATACAAACAACAAGTAAGAGCAGGAGACGGAATCCATCGCACCACTGTGGAGGCCACAGCCATGTGAATGCTTGGCAGTTCCCCTCCAAGTCCCACAGAATTGGCCTCGCACTCTGAAAGTATTTACCGTCATTTTTCCTTCACAATGTGTTTCCATTTGCGTGCAACTGGCTCGATGGCTGGGCCCACGCACGCACACACACAAGTCGCTCACACACCAAAATGCGTATCATTATAGAGAAATTAACAAGGCATGCTTTAGAGGAGGGTTAGGGGGAGGGGGTGGAGGTGGGGCTGGGGTGGGTAGAATAGTTGAGCAGTTCAGCAATTGCCTGGGAGACCATTTTAAATGGGGGACCGTGAGTTCTTGTTTTTTGTTCACTTCTAATATGACTCATGTGGCATAGGGGGGGGGGGGCAGGGGGGGGGGGGAGCCCCGGCCTGGGAGCCTTCAATTATATGACCCCAACAGTTGTTGTTTTTTTCTGTCGTAACACCTCATATTCCGCAAGCTGCAACAACACGCAAGGAGCAGCCTGTGAGAGAGGCGGGCCAAAAAGGCAATGGGGAGCCCCCTCGGACGATTACAGGTCATTGTGATTAATGACTGCAGGTTAGGCAGGACTATGGGATGCATGGGAAAGGGGGAAAGGCCCGGGAGAAGCCAATGGGCTGTGCAGAGATGCGTGACAATGAACCGGCCAAATGGAAATATTGACAAAATGTATGTGTTCGGCACACATAAAGGATATTGTTTACATGCAACCGGCTCTGAGCCTCAAACATACCATCCGCTCCTTCAGTTAAACATACCAGCTCCATCCCCTAAACATACCAGCTCCATCCCCTAAACATACCAGCTCCATCACCTAAACATACCAGCTCCATCACCTAAACATACCAGCTCCATCACCTAAACATACCAGCTCCATCACCTAAACATACCAGCTCCATCGCCTAAACATACCAGCTCCATCCCCTAAACATACCAGCTCCATCCCCTAAACATACCAGCTCCATCACCTAAACATAGACAGACAGACAGACAGACAGACAGACAGACAGACAGACAGACAGACAGACAGACAGACAGACAGACACAAAGACAAACACACACACACACACACACACACACACACACACACACACACACACACACACACACACACACACACACACACACACACACACACACACACACACACAAACACACAAACACATGGGGCCCCCCTCAGCCCACTCCAATCCACTTACTTGGTAGGCTGGCTAATGAAGGAGTCTTTATGGAGCCTGTAGGCAATGAAGCTGTTGAAGGAGCCCGTTTCCATGGACACACCGTTCATGCCTGCGAAGGTCTTGTCTGTAATGTTGAAGGCCTCCAGCATCCTAAAGCCTTAATGGACAGAAAGCAGCAGCAGAGGATTAGCCATCATTATGCCCAGGAGTCCTTCCGCCAGTACTGTGCATTGTTTAGCGGTTAATGGCTGAGTTGGCCCTTTATGTCCTGGCTACGTCCTAGCTTTCCATGAATGTAAAAAAAAGAAAGAAAAAAGCATTCATGGCAAGGTGCTGAAAGTGATTAAGCTTCAATGTTATGACAATGTAATTGGATGGCAATTGCAGAGAGAAATTAGCTGGATACGTGTAACTAGGAAAACAAGAGCTTGGATTAGAGAAGTTTTCTTTGAATTTACGATAAGACCATAATTGCTGTGATAATAAGCGCTGTGATCTCCTGCCAAAGAAATCAGGACATATGTGATGTCAAAGGGTATTACTTACCAGGTGTGGTGAAGCCGTTCATGTAGATCAGGGGACAAGCTGGAAAATCAAAACAGCGTTTTTTTTTTAGAGGAAGTGGAAAGACATTATTCTTGTGCAGACGACACGACACCTGCAGCCTCACATCATGGTTGTACCAGCAAAGGAGAAATCAGTTTGTAAATCAAAGTTTCAATGTCAAAACGTGTCCTTTTCGTTAGTCTTTGGTCTATATGTGTGTGTGTGATTGGGTGCCTGGTCTCTGTTCTTACTGGAGGTGGCTGTCTCGCAGATGAAGGTGATCAGGTTGTCCTGGATCTTTGCGAACGCGTCAAAGTCGTCCACCACAAACACGTGCCTCTCGCTGGGCTTGCTGCCGATGTTCCTGAGCTCCGTCTGGTCAACGTCGGCCACCCCGACCACAAACACACTGTAGCCTACACACACACAGAAAGCACACGCACACATAGAGAACACAAAGCCTATTGTTAAGCTTCCGTTGTGTTTAGCCAAGAGCAGCCATCGCTACACTAATCACTGCAGCAGCTTCCCATGAGGGTCTCGACGGCCATTGGACCGGTTGGAGGAAAAATCAAGACAAGGCGGAGAAGTAAACAGAGTGGTGCTAATGTGAAACAGCTTCAGCGCAACCTTCCGTCCACACGACTTCCAACACCCACGATCCACACAAAATACAGGGGAAGAGCAGAAGAAGAGAGTCAAGGAAGAGTGGGACTCATGTCAACGCACCGGAGTGCTGCAGCTTCTCTGCTTCCTTCTTGACCTCGTCCTGGGAGCGTCCGTCCGTCACCACCACCAGCACCTTGGGGACGTTCCTGCGCATGCCCCCCTCGGTGTTGAACACCTTCTCGTACACGTGCTTCAGCGCCACTCCTGAGACACAAACAACGAGGCGGTGGACAGGACTTTGAGAGACCAATAAACATTTTCCAAATGAAGTCTGATCACTTGGATCTCCCACCCAATCCAATGAAAGTGAGCCTTTTATTTTTGGACTTCTTTAAAACACTATTTAACACAGATGGTGAAGGAGTATTTGAGTGAGTGTACCGGTCTTGGTGTTTCCTCCCCTGTAGCGGACCATGTGCAGGGCCGACAGCACCATGCCCTTGTCATGGTAGCTGTTAAGCTTGAACTCTGTCTTTGCGTCGTCGCTGTACTGCACAAATGAAACCTGTTGACACAACAGGAAAGGAGAAGGGAGAAGGATGGGGTGGGTTACATTCGTTTATAAATGTATCGGTGTCTGTGTCTTTTATCACCCTAAGAATAGCAACAGTGAAAATAAATCCATTCTGAAGTTGTCCTAGTCAAAGTCCCTGGTGAAGATATAAATATTTATGGCAACACAAAACTCAAGCTCTGAAGAACCTTCAACTATGAGCCCCTCTTTATTAAGATAACCCTGGATTGAGATTGATTAAGGTACAAGGGAAAGGGAGTAAATGGGAGAGACGATAATAAAGCTGCGCAGAGTGATGAAATGCTTGAGCTCCGTCTAATGGTTCTCAGCTGAAGAAGGCACATGATCGCAGCACACACACATAGCTCTTCATCAAAGCCTTCATTGGGAACAGAAACTGCGAGAGTGCGGCCAGATTTCCTGCAGCCAGCTGCATGTTATCATGATCAATATGAGTTGTGAACAACACCAGAAAACACAGATCAGATCCGTCTCCGCAGAAGTCGTTTTCACACCGACCTGCATGCCTTTGGCGCTGATGACATCGAAGGCTCCCGTCATGCTGAAGACAAACTGGATGACTTTACTGAAGCTCTCGTCTCCGATACTCCAGGAGCCGTCGATGAGGAAGACCAGGTCAGCCTTGGCACCGTTGCAGACTGCACAGATTATGTCAAATAAAGGGTGAGAAACCGTTTTAATGCCATTAAAACGCTGCTAGGCGTGTATGTAACAAACAGACTTCAAGCAAGATGCTTTCGAAGTTCTGTTTAACAGCTTCTTAACACTGTCCACGGACTCGTCGCGTTTTGAATAACTTGAGATCACATCTTCAAATAAGTGTTGTACATTGATTGCACACAGTGAAGCCATATCATGTAAGAATATGATATACTGATATGAGGAGTATGAAAGGTCTTCTTACCATCCAGGGCAGAGGGGATGGTGGGTGGGGGAGGAGGCGTGGGAGGCTCGGTGGGTGCCACGGTCGTTCTGACCACTGACGTCCAAAAAAGAAAAAATCCATGAGTGAATAAATCCATGAAGAAATAAACATTGCCTGCCACTCACACATCCATCATTCTTTCCTTCGTCATCTCTTCATCGCATAGGAACGAGACTTTAGTCATGCATGAAAAATCAATAATCAACTGTTCACTAACACACAACAACCTTATTCATTGTGTAATATTTCTACTTTATATTGTTTATATACTACTATACTGAATGTACACATTGTTCAGTAGATATGTATAAACACAATTCTATTTCTAATGTATCTATTTCATTTTCGTGTCGTTGGCTGTTTGTATCGCTGTTCCCGTTTTATGCCCACAATGCTGATTCATGTACGTTTCTGCGCGGTCCGTGTCTCTCTTACGTGTGCGCTCCTTGACGCTGACTCCAGGGCCCTCCATGTTGGTGGTCTGGGTGTAGACTGTGGCGTTGTAGAGGGCATCGGGCGTCAGGCCCTTGAAGCAGTAGTCTCGCGCCGAGCCCTGCACCGTGGTCACCTGGGCTCCGCCGTTGGAGGCTGGGGGGTGAGGGGGGGGGGGGAATAGGAGAGGAGGAACAAGAGGATTCATTAATGAAGGGGCAAGCACCAGAGGGGAGGAAATTGGCGAGAGTTGTGACAGAGAGGGAGGTGTAGTGTTGGGGAAGACAAATATACACAACGAGGGAAAGTACTAGACAAAGTGACTAAGACAAAATAATTGTCTCAATGTTTAGGGTTTTTTGACAGTCCTCAGGCAAACTGAATCCACTTTAATTGTTTCCTTCCATGTGTTTGAGATTCCCGGCACTATAGCTCTCCTCTCTGCTTCCTGCCAAGCCTTTCAGCTTCCAAATGTATGAACACAAAATGACTTGCATTCTTTGCATTCAAGGCAGAGCGATCGCGAATGGGTTGCGACGAAAAACAGATTGTCACACCTCCCTCGCTCACTGGGGACCAGAACACAAAAAAAAAAGGCGAAAGAAAACAAACACAAGCGTTCGTTGGACTTACGGTCGAAAGGCTTCACTTCCAGTCTGTAGGAGGTGGCGGCGCGGTGGGGGGCCCAGCGGATGCAGAACGAGTCATAGCCAACGTTGTAGGTGGTCAGGTCCGTCACATTCAAGTACACTGACAAAAACAATACAATAACACACTTAGTCCCGTCATTTATACCATGTTCAAGCCACCGGCCATAGAGGTCTATGGTAATAGCCAAGCGCTGAAAGTAAATTATCATAATGGATTACTGGAGCCGTTCAGTGTCGTTATAAATATATTCAATGTTTTTGCTTTGGGGGAAGCCAGAAGCCCCGCGGCTGTTCTCGGTACATACGTGTGGTGCCTTGGCCGAGCAGAGGCCCGCTCATGCCGTTGTTGTACAGGGCCAGAACCTTCAGGTCATAGGTGGTCCCGGGCTGCAGGTTCTGCAGCTGATGGGAGGTGACGTCGCCAACAGACACTTCCAGGGACTCGTCGGAACCTGAGAGCGGTCGCACGGTAGTAACACGGTTAACGGTCAAGGTAAATATCCGCGTTGACAAGCAGAACGCTGTGCGTGCCCGGAGCTTAAACAAAGCTAACAGGAAGATGGTTGATTGGATATTGGGAGCTCTAGTCAAATCCTTCTTAAAATAAATGTACTTTCACTTTACAACTTTACAACTTTAATGTTTCAAACCTCTGGATGTTGAGTTTAATTCCATTACCCCTAGAGCTTTTAAAGAAACATAACTTTCTGGACTGATAACCATCGGTGGATCTTTGATGTCATTATGTTGTTTCCGACACAGCTGCTCCAGAAAGAGGTACCTGGCTGAATAATCCTGAATGATACAAAGAAAAGGACAGATCTGGAGTCAGGTCTCTGTACCTTCGGGTTGGTAGACCAGTTTGTAGCCGTTGACCTTGGATGGCGCGGGGTCCCAAGACACCCTGAAACGGGTGTACCACTCGTCCGACACCTGCAGGTTCCTGGGCCCCAGCATACCAACTGTAGTGAAAAGCGACAGCAACGGCAGAGGTCACGAAACAGAAGACGAAAATTAAACAAGCTTCACTTCCTCCCTCCATCCCTTCAACCCACTTATATTCTAATATACAGACTCTTGAAACACAGTTCCCCTCTTGACTATATCCAAGTGGGTTGAGCCGTCAGCCAGTCATTTAGTATTATCGGGTACATCATGGCTTCTGGTTTAGGAAATACGGTATTCATCTATCCTCCTCCTCCTGGCAGGTCCAATACGTGAAAGTGGATAGGCAGCTCTGCCTCCAGTGTAATTCGGTGCACACAGGGGAGAGAGCGCCAGTATGATTTGCAACCGGGTAATTTTGCTGGACGGCAGGGCCCTACCAGATTAGGAACAGTGGCCTGAAGCGTGGCCAGTTGGACGTTCTCAGGCAACAACTCCAGGCGCCCTTGGCCTTCATGTTAGCGCAAGGTTCCTTGTGTTATGGTTTAAATGATCCCGCTCCACAATTAAAGGATCAGCTTATTGGATGAGTGAAAAAGGCAAGCATGAGTGTGTGTGTGTATGTATGTGTGTGTCAATGTTGTGTGTGCGTGTGTGTGAGTCAATGTTCTGTTTGTTTGTGTCTGTCTGTCTGTCAGTGGCGTGCAAGCATGAGAATGCCAGCTACAATCTAATCCTTGACAAATGCCGACCCATTTTTCAATTTAAAATCTCGGCTCCCAGCAATCTGCTTCTTGCTAAACCCTGGTGACATTTAGGACCAAACGTGTGCATGACTGGTTTGTTTGATTTTATCCAATGGCTTGGTTTCCAGACATTAAGCCAACATAGACATCTGGGCACACATGGTCTAGACTCTAGAAGCCCACAGCAGAGGCGGGTGAGGGCAGGCTGCCTGAGCCGTACCTGTGCGTCCGTCTCCCTCCAGCTCTCCCCCGGGACCATCGGAGTAGATGGCCGTCACCTTGATGTTGTAGGGCGTGTCGGGATCCAGGTTCTCCAGGATCAGGTTGTTCACGTTTCCTTGGACCGTTGCCTGGGATCGGCAAAGGAATGTCGCTGGGTTAGTGAATAGGACTTTTAGTACGGATGGAAACATCAACAGGTGATAGGGGAAAGCGTGCACTGCCGCTGCGTCAGAAAGAGGTTGAAACAGACGAAGAATGAAAAACGCGTGTTTCATCCTTCATATCAAAGAGTAGTCGCAGCCCTTTTGACATAAAGACGTGTCAAAAAGCTGGGAATACGTTTCATCACTAACACAGAGAGAGAGCAGAGTGGAGGGGGGGGGGGGGGGGTCTTACACGCTCCTCGATGGGGTCTCCGGTGGTGGGGGCGTAGGTGATGACGTACTGGACCACGGGCCCCAGTGCGTGCTCCCAGGACACAGACAAGGTGCTGGTGGTGGGGTCGTAGACCCGCATGTTCCGGGGGGCGCTACGGGGAACTGGCGGGAAAAACAATACGGGATTAAGGTCGACGGAATCAAACTGAGGTCCGCTGAATTTTGGTTAGACGTTAAGTTATGGCATTTCCCTGGAGAGCCAGCAGGTGGGTGCTTACGTGTGGTCCCCACGTCGCTGGCTGCGGGCCCCTCCCCGTCCTCGTACAGGGGCACCACGCCCACGTTGTACGGTGTGTTCGGCAGCAGCTGCTGCAGCATGGTCTCGGTGGTCCCCCCCGGCACTAGGACCTGCAACCCAGACGCCGCAGCGCGCCACAGGGGTCAGGCTGGCTCAGAACGGCACCTCTCCCCGCGCCGCCAGCGGGAAGACGTTATCGGGGCAGACTTTGACTCGGCATAGCAACAGACATATGTCATAAAAGCAAATGTTTTTCGCCAGAGGGGAGATAAGTGTTCAAAGGGAGCATCTCTCTGGCTCACAACGGGCACCCAGATGCGGAGCGGATCGCCAACTTACCCCCGTCTTGGACGTCCGCCTCACACAACTATACTCTAAACTAAACTCTCTCTCTTTCCCTCGGTCCATCTCTCTTCCTTGCTGACAGCCGTCCATGGTGTTGACACTCTGGATGACCAGCCCCCCCCCCCCCCCTCCCTCCACATTTGCTCTGTGCTGTCAGCGCCATGAAAAGCAAGAGAGCCTGCAAGTTCTTTGGCTTGGATGTCGTGGTGGCGGGGGCGAGGCGGGGTTGGTTGCGGGTGAGCGTCTGGGCTCAGAGAGAGTCTGTGGGGGCATGGGGGTGGGGTCTTACTGTAAGATAACACCGGCCCAGCCGCGGTGAAGGCCATCTTTTCCTTGTGAGGTTGGTTTTCTGTGTGCAGTCTGTCTCCAGCTACACACCCCTGTCTCTTTGTCCTGCTGATAACCACCAAAGTACACAAGAGTGTGCGTGTGCATGTGTGTGTGCCTGCATCCACAAGTCCGATAATTAGGATTGGTTTTCTATCTTGCAAAACCAGGTGAGACATTTGCATGAGTAGCTCTATGTCATGACATGTCAAAGAGCAGCAGGAACCATTCTGGCTCTTTAACCAGGCGGCACTAGCATCAGCCGTGACCCGTCCAGGTCATTACTTCTGAGCTAGAAGCCTCAGAGGAACTGTTGTATTTGATGGCGTTAATTGAAAAGGTCCCTGTTTGTCGGTTGCCGTGACTCCTCTCGCCCCTGCCACGGAGATGGGGCCAAATCCGGCCCTAAATGTCTGCCAATAATAAGCCCAGACGAGGGAGAGAGGATTTTCCCCTCGGTCATTATAATACAAACGACATCGCTCTTCAAAGGCCCTCAGTGTTGCTCTGAGTCTGAGAGCAACACGCCCCTCTCGGCGGATGGCAGCTGTGCCATTTGTGTTTGGGTACCATGTAGGAGTTGTTTGTGGATTCTCTAAGCGTCACCAGACCTCCTTTCCACAGGAAAGACTGGAGCACACTGAGCCCAGATGCTAAATACTGTACTAAGGGAGTGGATTAGTTTAGTGGAGGAATGTCCGTTAAGAACACAAACGCGGTCGGAGATCGTAAGTCTCATTAGTGCCCTTTCAAAGTAACAGAGGATAAGATACAAGACACCATTTTGTAACATTGCAACAAGTTGTCAAATTGAGATGTAATGCATTGCATTTAATTGCTAATGGATTATATAGAATATGCAAATATTTATACAAACAAAATGTATGTATTGATTTATTTATGCATAACATATTATAATTAAATAATGTTTAGAAAAAGACATAGGTTACTACGCACTTTGCTACTTCCACAGCCACTCTCAGGGGATAAGAAGCAGAGCATGGAGGGCATTGCTTACCGACTCGGAGGGCCCGCCGGTCGAGGGGGTGTAGACCACACGGTACTGCTGGACGGGACCCAAGGCGGCCTCCCAGCGCACGTTCAGAGTGTTGGTGGTGGGGTTGAACACATGGATGTTCTTCACAGCACTGCGCTCCACTGGTAGGGGAGATCGAGGGAGAGATGAATGGATGGATGGATGGAGAGAGATGAATGGATGGGTGGAGGGAAGGAGAGAGAGAGAGAGAGAGAGAGAGAGAGAGAGAGAGAGAGAGAGAGAGAGAGAGAGAGGATGAGAGAGAGAGAGAGAGAGAGAGAGAGAGAGAGAGAGAGAGAGAGAGAGAGTGAAAGAGATGAATGGATGGATGGTTGGAGAGAGATGAATGGATGGGTGGAGGGAAGGAGAGAGAGAGAGAGAGAGAGAGAGAGAGAGAGAGAGAGAGAGAGAGAGAGAGAGAGAGAGAGAGAGAGAGTGAAAGAGATGAATGGATGGATGGTTGGAGAGAGATGAATGGATGGTTGGAGGGAGAGAGAGAGAGAGATGAATGGATAGATGGATGGAGAGAGACAAAGAGATGAATGAATGGGTGGAGGGAAGGAGAGAGATAGAGAGAGAGTGAGAGAGAGAGAGAGAGAGAGAGAGAGAGAGAGAGAGAGAGAGAGAGAGAGAGAGAGAGAGAGAGAGAGAGAGAGAGAGAGTGAGAGAGAGAGAGAGAGAGAGAAAGAGGGAGAGAGAGAGAGCGCGCGCGCAAGAGAGAGAGAGAGAGAGAGAGAGAGAGAGAGAGAGAGAGAGAGCGCGGGCAAGAGAGAGAGAGAGAGAGAGAGAGAGAGAGAGAGAGAGAGAGAGAGAGAGAGAGAGAGAGATATGAATGGATGGTTGGAGGGAGAGAGAGAGAGAGAGAGAGAGAGAGAGAGAGAGAGAGAGAGAGAGAGAGAGAGAGAGAGAGAGAGAGAGAGAGAGAGAGAGAGGAACATGAATGGATAAATGGATGATTGGAGACATAGTTTCATGGATGATTGGATGGATACATGGAGAAAAGACGTGGGAAGGTATGGGAGGCAGGGATGACGAAGGGAAAGGTTTCAGTAGCGGACAGCTCACCATCAGGTCTGACTCTGTCCACTATTGGGGGAGGGGAGTCGTGAGGAGGGATGAGGATGACAGAGTAGATGAACAGAAGAGGACGAGATATGATTGAAGGTTGGAGGGTTTGAGTTTGTGGGAGTATGAAAAGTGAAGGAAGAATTGAAATGGTAATGATGAAGAGAGAGAACAGCCGGTGAGGACCAGTTCACTGTGTTTTTTACACGTACAAGCTTGAAACCACCAACACCTGTATTCACTTGTGTCCTAGTACATGAAGGACTTTGTACTCACACAGGTCTAAATGTTCTTAATTATCTTTCTCAGATCTAAAACACACACACACACACTGCCTAATCGTCTAGTTTTTTTGCATTCCTCCAAAATCAGTGGTCTAGAGACGTATAAAAGAGAGACCAAACAGTAACAAACTGATCACATGATTAAGTATCCATTTAGTGACAGGGAACAGTGCTTTCTGGCCTCCTACAAAGACCTTTATAAAGATGTTGCCTCAAAATATCACAATCCACAGGACACTTCCTTGTTTAACGGATTGATTGTCTATCCTAGGTAAATTAATATTAACCACAGAAGAAGCCTACATTTTCCATCCGTGAAGGTTGCCCCTCTAAAACTTAAAGCAGATGTGTGCTGCTGTTGTGGCATTCTGAGTTGTGGACTCATAAACACCGTGACAAGGAGACCCTGTGCGCCTCCTTATTTTGAAGTCTTTGAGATCAGAGACCACTCTGGTTTGAATTGAAGCTTTTGAGGCAAAATACATGCCGTCACCCAATGTTTCTGTTTCTGCTGAATATAGCCTGAGTCACTGACTGCTTCAACTGTAACGTTGAATTCAAGCTAGCTTCTTTGGGACAATGGCATGTATGTACTATCCCTGAGTACGATGACTTAAGGATAAATATAGTGTAATGTAAACAGTTTGAAGCCCGTGTTCGTCAGACATTATTTTTGAGTCTTTGTAATACGCTGTGTGTCTTTGTAATATGTTGGCATGGAAACCACTGGTTCCTGGCACAGAGGTCTTTATAAACATTTACGGCCTTCTACTTGACAGCCGTTAGACGCCAACTCACACCCAGGGGCGGATCAGACAAGACTCTAATGATCGACTAGGATGGAAGACTGTCTGAGTCCGCAGGGAGGCTGAATGTTGGCCATTCAGTCCTGTCCCTTCTTCAACCCCGTCTCCAGCTTCAGCCTACCCCCTCTCTCCATCCCCTTCCCTCCCATCGCATCCTTAATGCGACCATCATCCTGTCCAGCGCCCGTCACTCGGCCCTCAAAACGGAGTCAGGAGACAGCATAGTGAGGCTGCCAACCCTGGAGGAATTCCTTCCTACGTAATCGCCCTTCAAATTGCTGACTCACTCGCAGCGCTGAGGTCGGCGGGTTTTAAATTGTAATCGTGGGAGAGCAAGCTGGAAAAGAGTGGCCTTTACTTAAAACGTTGAGCAAAAAAATAACATGGTTATGGCAGCGATCGCAGCAGAACACAGCACGTCATGTTACATTTGCGTTTGTTTGTGAGCTGCGTTCATTTAAGACGGCGGTAATCGGGCGTACATTAATGGGCTCCATAAGAAAGCCTTGCCCTCTAATCGACTTGGCTTGGCACGCACACTTATTGAATTGGCATTGGACGGTCCCACAAAGAAAGTCAACTTCCCTAACCGGAGGCTTTATTGGAACTTTAGTTAGCCAACGACTAAAAACAAAAGGTTTATTCAAGGCATATATAAAGGGAATTATCTTATAATAATCTTGGCTACGGAAAAAACATCTATTAGAAAGAATAATAATTCCCAGTTGTGTCCTTAATGCTGCGCCATCTTGGTGCATTGACATTCACCGTTAGCACTCTCTCTACTTTCACAGCGTTTCGTTACAAAATGGCGTCTTTGTCGATCAGACAAAGGCAAACACTTACGTGTCTTCCCATCCTCAGACATGCGTTGTCCTTCTCCGTTGGAGAAGATGGGCACCAGGGTCACGGTATAGAGGGTACCCGAATCCAGGTTCTTCAGGACAGTGTTGTAGGTGCTTCCAGGCACCTGGGCCTTTGTTGAGAAACCACACATGCACAGACACACACACACACACACACACACACACACACACACACACACACACACACACACACACACACACACACACACACACACACACACACACACACACACACACACACACAGACACACACAGACACACACACACAGGTTAAGCTTTTCCCAATGTTCCCAATGTCTTCATGCACATACAGGTAAAGATAAACACAATGTAGATATAGATAGACATATTTATCAATGAAGCAGTAAAAAGTAGGGTTATAGCCAATGGTGGGTCTACCCTTTTTCTTCAACTGTGTCTTTCTTGCTAGTGTGCTTCCTAATACCTTACTAGTGAAACCTTCTGAGTTACTTTAAGTTGCTCCTCACGCACACTGTCGACAGGCCCTAGCCTCTACCTTTTCTGTCCCCTCCAGCAGACCTACCGTCTCCTCCACACCTCCGGCGGCGGGCACGTAGTAGATCTTGTACTGGCGCACGTTGCCCTCGGCGGCCTCCCAGTTGACGTTCAGGGTGCTGGTGGTGGGGTCGGTCACACGCAGGTTCCTCACGCCACCCAGGGGCTCTGGAAAAGGGGCACAATGAGGGGGATTGTGTCGGGGATGATGGAGGGGGCTTTTTATTCATATCTTAAGGCCATCAAGATGCCTCTTCAATGAATCCCCTTTTGTCAAGGTTGCTTTGGTTTTACCAATGGGATTTGGGGGGGTTTTCCCTGTGGCCCGTTTGAGGGCTTAGGGTCAGGGGTCATCTTATCGTGTTTCAGAAAGGAAGGAAGGAAGGAAACGCGCATGACTGGCTTTTTGACAGCTGGGAAATAAATAATAACCCTGTTCGGGATGACTTACTGGTCGTGCCGAGGCCGGTGAGTTCACCGCCGGCCCCGCGGGCGTACACTGCGGCCACGGTGATGGAATACTCTGTGTTGGGGGTGAGCTTGGGCAGTAGGACTGTGGTCTTCTTTCCTCCAACCTGGGTCTGGTTATGGGGAAAGAAGAAATAATGGTAGCCTGTTTGGTCCGCTGCACGCCGTTACCACTTTTTCTGTTCCCTTTTTTTACGATGGAAACTGTTCAATATCGACCGTTCCAAGTTATAAACTCAATACGTTTAACATGTAAATCACGAGTTTGGTTTCTGGAACTGCCTGTTTGCCAGGGCTCATGATGTTTCTTTATAATGCATCTCTAAGGGGAATAAGAAACATTGATGGAATTTGCAAAAAACCTGTCAAATAAATTAAAGCTAGTTATTAGCAATAAAAAGACAATAATAACGCCATTAACACAAACAAGTCAATAGAATAACAGTTTGGTTTTATGGCTGAGATACAGAGCTTAACAACTTTCCCAGGGCTTTCCTGAAATTTATGTCAATAAACTGATGGAAAAAACGGATCTGAAAACAACTACAATGCCAAAAAATGTTGGCTGTATATTGTTAGACTTTTGTAAATCGATAGTATACTCTGCCGGGGCCAAGTATAGTAAGGCAAAACCAAGATTTCTGTAACTGTCTAAATATTTCTTCCTGGCCTATACTTGTGGTTGTATATTTATGGGTCAGCATGTATATCTGTTTGTCTTTCCAATTTTGAGACAATCACTTTTCCTCGACATCTCACTGATCTCTGCAATCACGAGGAGGAGACTGGGATCAAGAAAAATCGGAATTGTGTCTAAGCAACGGCATAAAAATCCATTGAATCAGCCAGTCATTTCAACGAGTACGTGTCTCTACAGAGGACATATGAAAAAGGCCCATTGGCCTTGCCGTGTGTGTGGAAACCCAGCTGGGTCACCTAAGGGACTTGGCTCCAGGTTCCAGACCTTTCCCTTCCAGTTTGCTTTTAGTGCCTCAACCTTTATTTGTTGTGATCTCACGCAGGGAGTCGGAGCGGTCGCGCTTCTCCAATGAGCAGGAGGGAAAACATTCCATTCTTTTTCAAGAATGGAAAACAAGTCACCAACCGAGGCCTCTGACAGCCCTCCTGCGGCGCATCAGCTTCAAGCAGCCTTTGAAGGGACGAATAATCACTGGAGAAATCCACCAAAGGATAACATGTATTGTTACTAGTGCCATTTACATGGAGAAACTCTGAATTCACCCTAACAGCGCAAACATCTGGGAGAAATAATAAAGAGAAAACAACGTTCCGTTGAGCTTTACAGGAACTACAGACGTTAGGTTAGACAAACGCTTCAGACAACGTTTACAACATTCCAAGACAAAGACCCCCTTGATGTACGTGTCTACACACAGCACAAGCCTTCCAAGTGGAGGCAGTTTGACTCAGTTTAAATCTGCTCCACACACATATAAACTATGTACACGTAAATCCAGACGCATAAAGGGTCGTAGATCGCCTAATTCCCAAGCATAACCATCTGTTTCTAGTAAATGGCCAATGCGTTGTCCTACTAAATCAAGAAGTGTACTACAAAAGTGGAGCTCAATCTTTGGCTCTAAAACCGTGTCATGGGAGGCCTGACGAAGGCCTACTGTGGGAGGTCGCTTCTAAATACTGAGGTTCGGGGATCTCAGAGAGCTGCTCGCGGACAAATATATCGCAAGTTAAGATATGCTCCAAGGATTGGGGGTCGCAGGATCTTGGCTCAAGTCTTACGGGGCCATTTAGGGCGGGTGTGCTCCCGGGTTTATCTGTGTGCAAATGATGGATGCATCGGCTATAAAACGTTAAAACCGTTCCTAACCTTCCAACGTCTATTATGAACTTTTGTGCTCATTTCATTTGTAGCAAGAATATCAGCGCCAACAAGTCGCATAATATCCCTGTGTCCGTTGTTTGTGGAACAGCATGTACATACTATCCGACAATTATACTGTCCAATTTTTTTCTCTGATGTAAATACAGTGGGTGGCCCTACCGTCTGGCTCCGGCCCCCTGCCGTGGGGACGTAGGTGATCTTGTAGTTCTGGACACGGCCCCCCGCAGGGTTCCACCTGGCGTTCAGCGTGGTGGTGGTCTCGTCGAACACAACCAGGTTGGTGGGAGGGTCGGGGGATACTGCCGACACAAGCAGGAAGCACACACACAAAGTTAGGTCTATGCCGATGTGTCTGTTGTTGACTCTGAATGACAGAGTGGTTGAAAACATCCCCTTAAAGACACAATCCTGATGTTTGAATACGTTACTATGGAGACTTATTTACTCTTTTACAAGGAGCCTCCAATCCTTTATGTGTTGATTTACACTTGGTTTGAATCAACGTGAATGAATCGTACATTGTACAATCACACTCTTAAATAACGAGAAAATGGCTTCTACTGGCAGTATAATTCAAGGATTGTGGCTTCAAAGAAGAAAAGACGGCACTTTGCCTTTTCTTATGCAAGGATGGCTGGATGGTAGTATAGATAAATCATGGATGGATGGGAAGCAACATTTTTGGATGGAGGGATGGGTTGATGGATTGATGGAGGGATGGAGGGAGGGATGGATGGATGGATGGATGGAAGGATGGATGGATGGTAAAATGAATGGTTGGATGACAGGATGCATGGATTGATGGCTGCATTAATGGTTAAGGAACAGTTTCCAAGCAATGATGAACATGATGATGATTTCGATGATCCGAAACAACGTAAGGGGGAGGAAACTGCTATCTTGCCAGGCAAGCATAGCAAAAACCCTGAACCACTCCTTACGTTTTTCTGAGCAAGAACATAGCGTTCTGTAGTCGGCATTCACAACCTGATGATGATTGACATGGACGATGGGATGTAAACCAGACAACAGACAGGCACACACATGATCATGAAAATCTCTGTTCAGCCACAGAGCCGCACCATCGGACCAATGAATGGGTTAGATGCCTTGCTCAATGGCACAATGATGCTCGGTCGATGGACTAGTGATGATGGATTGATGAATAAATTAATAAACATGCTTTCATCACTTCAGGGGATGGGAGGGAACCCCTTTTGTTTTACCGCCTCATACTTACATCCAACCATTTTCTTGGGCACTATAGAGGCAGAAATAGAGAGTGTAATGGATCGATTCTTTACCCCACATTTGACATATGCTGTAGTTAACTTGTAGTCTAGTATCTCCTAACTGCTATTCAGCATCTTATCAGGAAATAATGAATCATTATGTCAGCGGTAACTGTAATGAAATCAAACAAAAATCACATGGAAGTCCATTCATAACATTACAAAATCAATTTAGCTTTTCTTTTTCGATAAAATGTGGAATGAATTTGCCGAACCGCCGAAGCGATCGCCAGGGAGTGGGTCTTACGTGTGCGCTCTGTTCCCAGGAGGTCCTCGCTCTCAGATTCATCGGGGTAGATGGCGGTAACAGACACGACGTAGGGCGTGTCCGGCTCCAGGTTCTCCAGCAGATGGGTGGTTTCATCGTTGTTCAAGATGGCCTGAGGAAGAGGGGAAACACCAGAAGATCCAGGGTTTCACAGGTAGCTGAAGCAGCCCAACCATTGTTTTGAGCAAATGTTCTTTTTGCGGGCATTTGGGGACCTCCCCCAACACCACCACCGCCACAGTTTCCTACTATCACCTGGAGGAAACCCTGCAAACATCACGTACAGGAAGCAGATGGATGAGGATTCCAGTCGAGTCATTATGAGAAAAGAACCCCTAAACTGACTTTTTTATGGTCTTTGTGTGTGTGTGTGTGTGTGTGTGTGTGTGTGTGTGTGTGTGTGTGTGTGTGTGTGTGTGTGTGTGTGCGTCGTGTGTGTGTAGGTGTGTGCGGGTTGCAAGGCATCCTGTCAGTTTTGCAGATGTTCCCAAATGAAAAACAATCTTTATCCAACCCTAGCCATAGATCCTTCTGCGGTACTCATTACAAACGAGCATGTATGAATGAACGTGAGGCCTGTGGACAGCCTGGTGTTCTCTTACGAATTTGGGTTCGCTGTCTCCTTTCTTGGACCAGCCGATACGGTACAGCGCTACATCAGGGGCTCCGTGGTCCCAGTGGGCCTTGAAGCTCGTCTGAGTAACCTCAGAGAACCGCAGGTTCTTAGGGGCAGGAACCACATCTATGGAGCAAACACAAACACGTACACATTATTGGAGCACTGCCATTACGGCGCAGCCCATTCAAAGGAGACGGCAGTCAACTTCATTCCATGGTTTTGAGTTGTACGTGGCAATGGAATGAAACACAATATCACTGTTGTCAGTGCTTCTTTTCCTTTTACATTGCAAAAAAAACTATAGAAACAATATGCCCCAATCCAAGGTTTGGAAACTAGTTTGTTTACCACGCAATCAAAGTTTCGCCTCAACCCCCTAATCCCCTCGGCTTTAAGTTCCCATCTTTCCAGAGTGTGGCGAGAGACTGAGGGAGAGGGGTCGGAGAGAGAGACACATGCGTTTCCATCTGAAGGCAAGTGTGGGGTTGTAACTGCTGCGTCTCCTACCGGTGATGGCCTCTCCCAGCATGGGCTCGGCAGGTCCCTCGGCATACACGGGAGTGACCGCAATCGCATACTCGGTCTGGGAGATCAGGTTGTCCAGCTGCCTGGTGGTAACACCTCCGTCCACTTCCAGCTGGGGGAGAGTCAAACACCGGCACATTAGCATGACAGGACTGTATTAAGGGGAAACGTGTTTTACGAGGAGGTATCAATCATCTAATGCATTAATCAAGTAAGGGGGAATTTAGAAGGTCCCCACTTCCAGGACGCGTAGCCAAATGTTCCCCCAGGCCTTGAATAAAGTCTCGATTCTCAGTGTGTTGTAAACTTGACACAAAGGCCTCACATTTCTGCTCGTGTTCCCGAAGCCGAAGAATAACAAAACGGTGTTCTCCTGAATATTTTTCCTTGAATATCTGGAATCACAATGATCCTTTTTACTGCTGCGAGTCCCCCTTCCCTTTGAGTTATGGGACTATCAAGAAGATCAAGCAATCACTCATTTTGAGCACCGGTGGGCTTATACTCCCTGCTATATCCGGACATTTGTTTTCTCGTTTGTATTGTAAATCAGAGATGGCGCTCTGCTTGATTTGCTAACTGCAATGATGCATTGGCCTTTTTCCGAGTCATGACAACTGTTGACTATATTTGGATGGTGTGTGCGCCATGCTGTCTCGAATGATATATCTCAGGTCAGACGGAGAACCCAAGGGAAATCATGGTACTCTTTCACCTCTCAAGCAACAAGCAACCACATACGTTGCAACTGTCGAACTTCAATATCAACATCAAGTTTCATCAGAGTTTATAAATCTTTGCTTTCTAAGGAGTGACTTCTAAGTTTAGAAAGTGAATGTAGAAGTCAATGTACCGTGATTAGTGAACAGAATGTATTCACTAACCACCAGTTAGTGAGAGAGTCCAACCACAAACCCACAGCAATACAGTGGTGGTGCCCTTTTAAAGTCGTCTGCCACTGCTATGTGGAATAAACATATATCTTATACAACATATATAACATATATAGTATGAGGATCTATCCAGAAATGCCTGAGCTTGGTTCGCCGGCTGCTTCTTCCATTAGAGGGGGGGGCGCCCTTGGTGGGTCCAGTGATCCATAGGTCAACCGAAACTCTCGTCTCTCTCATCCCTTTCAAACATAATGTCTCCAGCAGACAACAAGGATGTGCGCACAGAGAGAACAAAAAACGGCTTGCCGGAATGCACCGGACAAGGATGTCCTTGGGACGGCGTTTACATGAACTTTCCACATCTTTGAGATGTTCAGAGCGATGTCCATGAGGTGAGGCATCCTTTGCGATTACAGGAAATTCTTCGGAGGTCCCTTTCTTCATAGTCTAAATGTTTACAGCGCTGTCTATGAGGTGTGCTATTATTTTTGGGAAAATAGGAAATTCTTCAAAGGTCCCTTGATAGGTTTGATGTGGATGTGTGCAGTTTTAACAAGCGGGCCAGAGAGACCCGATTACAAGGTTTCTGGGCGTGGGATCCGAAGCTCACCTCTTTGGCCTCTCCGTTATCGGGCTGGTAGGTCACGAGGTACTTAATTACGGGCCCGGGCGCGGCGTCCCAGTCGAGCCACAGGGTGCTGTGGGTCACGTCTCGCACCCTCAGCTTCCCAGAGGGTGGCCTGGGTCCTGGGAAGAGACCGGAAAGTGTTGTTTGACATTCAGTGACATTCAGTGCAATCAATGAATCTCTGTCTCCGTATTTTTACAGATCTTTTTTTTACCGGCACACATCAAGTGTTAGTTTATTGTTTTTCATTGTTCTACAGAGTGAGGATAAATTTAATCGAATCATTTGGTTGAATCACTTATATGACAAAGAAGCTTCTAGGCTTCTCTTTGATCAAGGATTAAAGAAGCTACTTTAATCTAGCAGGGATGTCTTAAAATAAGCAGTCATCCTAAAACCAATGATCCAACCGTTGCTACAGCGAGCAGAAAACCCAAGTGCCGACTGAGGTTCACATCACGTGGTGGGCCGCCGAGTCAACGCTCAGCGAGGGCCTGGCCGTACGTACGGGTGACTCCCTGGTCGGTGAGGGGCTCGCTGGCCAGCTCCCCGTGCAGGGCGAAGAGGGACAGCGTGTAGGCAGTGTTGGGATACAAGTTGTCCAGCTGGACCTCCGTCGTCTCCCCTCCCACTCGCATCTGCAAGGGAGGACCAGGTCACGGTTAAACACATGGCTGCGAAGAGAGGGAGGAAGGGAGGGGGGCGAGGGGGGGGGAAACCTTTTTTTCTCTCTCTTCCTTCCCCGGCTCAGAGAGAGCGTTTCCCGAGTGGGCAGTGGATGATGAGTCCGCTCCAATTAAGAGCCGCTGGGTTTTAACACTTCATGAGCAGAACCATGACGCTCGTCTGGCAGCGAGCGCTCACGGCTCTGCCCAGCCCTTTGTGTATTGTGGCAGGTTTTCCTCTTTTTCTTTTTCTGTTTGTGTTTCTGTTTTTTCCCTCTGTTTCAGCCCATTCCTTCCTATGGGGAACACTGGCGGCTTTGTACAATGTTGTTAAAGTGGATGACATCTGTATTCTGTCAGGATCTTGCTGACATGCTTTTGGAGTTTGTTGGTCACCGGGCAGGATGTGAATAAATGTGTATGTGTGTGTGTGTGTGTGTGTGTGTTTGTGTGTGTTTGAGTATGTGTGAAAGAGAGAGAAAAAGTGTTAGATAGAGATAGTGTGATCGAGGGACTGTGTGTGCGTGTGTGTGTATTGGTCAGTACTATCTGTAGTGTATTCTTACTTGACGCGTGAAGGTGGTGTGTCTACGTGCATGCATATATATCTCAGAGGTGTGTGTGTGTGTGCGCATTTGTGTGCCTGTGCGCATACACAAACGCACCTCCTATATGTGCGTCTGTGCATATGCATGTGCGCCTGTTGATGTGTGTGTAGGCCAGTGGTCGGCCTCACCTCCAGCTCCCTTGCCGGCTGGGTGGCGTTGATGGTGCTGTAGAGCAGCATGTATCCCGTGGCCCCCAACGCCTTCTCCCATCTCACCCTCATGGTGGTCACCTGCTCGTCGTAGATGGTCATCCGAGTCACGGCGCTCAGGGGCACTGGGGAAAGGGCACGCACGTCAACGATAACGCAGGAGACATCATCGGTGACATCACCGCAGACGCCCGTTTATGGCGTTGGTGGGGTCCAACGGCTAACGGAATTGTAAAGTCTACTTGTATGTTTCGTTATGAGCACATATACACACAATATTCAACGTCCGCACCATGTATGCTTGGCATACTGTCTACTTTGGCCATCCAAAGACAGGATATAGAGAGAACTTATGGGAGAATTTATGGGTGTGCTTTCAAGGAGGTCTGCCTTTGACTTAAGCTATAAAATGTAGTGCTATTCGGGAGTTAAGACATAAAAACAACAAACAAGAAGAACTTGAAAGAAAGCGAAGCGAGGACTCTGAAGAGCTGCTAAGCTTTGTTGGGGACTTTTACTGTGTTAGGGTTAACTCAATTATGCGCACGCTATCACCACACTGCCACATATTGTGCTAGAAACAAGTCCAACAGGCAACTGTTTGATTCTTTGATTCACGTCGACCGCGGCGGAAACCCAGTATTTGGAAGAGGGAAATTGTTTTGTAATATTATGCAACTGAATCCAAGACGTACTGTGGGTTATTGTTGAAATGATTCAGAAAGAGTTTAAAAACATTGCACAACGCTCAGATGTTGGGTGCTGTAAAAGAAGTCTAGTATGAAACTGCTGATGCGGCCAAAACACATCTGCTCTTTTACTACTGAAAGCAGTAAAAGACGCTTCCAAGGACTGCCATTTAATATAAACCATGCATATCTCATTTCGTTCCCCATAACAGGAAATCGTGTGCCGTCTGCCAATGACAAACTCATATATTGAAAGTTCCTCCTCCTTTCGAAAAGAGCATGAAGAAGAAGATTGAATCAGTGAGTGAACCTTGTATGAAGACCCTACAGTCATGGGTGATCAAGTCCGAAAATCCAATATCCGCTTGCTTTAATAAGTTGCTTCACATGCACTCTTACACCTTAGGACACACACCTGTACTATGGGCTATAGGGATAGGAGTGACAGGCTTGGAGGTGAACTGAATGTTGCGAAACACTTACACGTGGTCTCCGCCCCTCTGAGTGGCTCGCTGCTCTCCTCTCCGATCACAGAGTACACGCTGACCTGGTATTCGGTCAAAGGGTTGAGGCTCTGCAGAACCACGGTGTTCTGGCTGCCGTCAACAAACACCTGTTGGCGATAATAAAGTTACAGCAGGTGTGTGTGTGTGTGTGTGTGTGTGTGTGTGTGTGTGTGTGTGTGTGTGTGTGTGTGTGTGTGTGTGTGTGTGTGTGTGTGTGTGTGTGTGTGTGTGTGTGTGCGCTTGAGCTTGTCTACGTGTGTATGTTTGTGTGTCTGTGTTTGTTGTCTGTCGTGGATCCAGGGAGCCATTGTGAAATATGTTTAAAAAAATATAAAACACATTTTCTACGAGCAATTGGTATTAAGCTGCACAACAAACAATGGCTCTATGTCTTCACACGTAACCACAAGTGGCTCTTTTTTAAACAGCTCCAATTAAAACCACAGAGGCCTCTGACCTAAATTGAGCTGGAGACTTCCAGATCCCCCACTCAGAAATCATAACCTCAGCCACCGAGTGTGCTAACAAAGAAAACCATTGGAGCTGGACAAAAACTAACAAATTATATGTGTAATTGAATTCAGACGCACACAAAAAAATGGATTTGTTGCATATATCCTGAGGCCTTGCAGGAACCCTCCTGGCAAATAGAGCGATGAACCCAAGAGACGAAATTCATTATTTACTTTCTAAATTGTAATCTGCTTTTACGGCCTTCAGAGCTTTTCCCTGCTTTGCACTCTGTATAATGAAGAAACCACACAGTGTGAAGGACGTTTGGGAAGGTTTAAGGAACGTTTTCCCTTTACTCAAACCACACTGTGTCAGGGGACATAGCCAGAGCCAGAACCCAATAAAGGCAGATCTGCCAAATGCACTACACTTTCCACAATGCTCCAAAGAAATGTGCATGCAACCAGCTCTTTGGAGTCCATCCATACCTGTTGTGGGCGTCCGGACACGTCCACGTACTCCACACGGAACTTCTCCACTGGGCTGGAAGGGGCCATCCAGGTGGCTCTGAAGGAGTAGTGGGTCACCTCGGAGGTCACCAGGTCTGTGGGGGCCTCGGGGGCGTCCCCTTGTCATTGTGGGAAAACAGAAGAACGTGAATGACTTGAGGATTTGTCTTCTCTGAAATTTGACCTTCAGGAGATAAAGGGATAAAATAATCGAAGACATCTCCCGTGACTACAGACAGTAAATAACATTGTCCGATAAATATATGAATACTTTTCCCGACAAATATACCTGATCCCTTGACACTGTTGCAGAGGTTGTCCGTAACGCGGTCCACGATGTCCAGAAGGAAGGAGAAGTCTTTAACGTTGTACATGTGGATATCCTCCGGGTCGGAGGCGATGGACCTCAGCTCGTTCTCATCAGCGTTCTTCACACCTAACAGATTACAAAGAGCAAGAATGAATGGGCTACTTTGACTCCAAAGAGGCATTATATTAAAAAGCATCTCATTTTTTATATCGCATTAATCAGCAAATTTCACATCGTGAGCTCACCGATGGCGTACAACTCAATGCCTTGATCCCGCAGGTTCGCAGAGTTTGCGATGATGTCATCCTGGGACTTGCCGTCAGTTACCAGAACACCTATCTTACGGGCCTTGGTGCGCATCCCCACGTTGTCCTTGAAGTTGTTCTGGAGGATGTAGTTCAGAGCGAGACCTGCGACATGGACACGTACATTATTAATCTGTCACACAGTTAGGAAAGTACCATGGCTGTATGAAGATACGTTTAACTCTTGTACTCTTCTACACAGCGATATAATATTGTACTTTCTGATTGCATTACCTGACCCACGACATGTGCATCCTAGGCCAGCTTACCGGTCATGGTGTTTCCTCCCTTGTACGGTAGGTTAGCAATAGCCTCCAGCAGCGAGTCCCGGTTATCGTGAGTGTTCAGATGCCACTCAGTTTTGGGGTCTCCACTGTACTGGGCCAGACCTAAAGCAATCACCCATGGTTAGGTTAGAACAACGCATACCGCAGCCAGACGCGAGAATTGACTTTTCGTCATCGAACCCTACCGATCTGGACCCTCTCGGACCCGATGTCGAACACCCCGACCATACGGGCGATGAAGGCTCGGATGGTTTTGAAGTTGAGACGTCCGATACTCCAGGAGCCGTCCACCAGGATCACGATGTCGGCCTGAGCCTTGGTCTTACACCTCACGTCTGAGAGGTCAGTGGGGGAAGGCGTCCCCCGAAAACTGTGTTGTTATTTCGTTCACATACAAATCTCACAGAATGTACAAAAAATGTGTTGGATCATGTGAGAAAAATGTTTACTTTAAGGTAGTGAAAAATCAGATTGAGCGGAGAGAGGGATAGAGAGTATGGAAAGGCGCATGGGAAAAAAAAAATTGAGGTCACGGTACAAGGATGTTGAACTTGCCCACACATCAATAGCATTTCCCCCCAGGGACTCATTAGAACAAACATTTTTTACACAGTCACATAAACACACAATATTTAGTTATTTTTCTCTGCTCCTCCTATTGAGATCCATATAAGAGCACATTCATTCCTCAAAGTTCTTCCCAGACGTTCTCAGTCTTTCCCCCGGGATCAACACGAGTATTCAGAGCCATGGCTGGGATTGTATCAACATTTGCTGCGTCATTTTTCCAAGGTGCGATGCGGAAGCATGCACTGACGGGCCCATAAAGGACAGTGGGCCTTCTGAAAGAGACACAGAGACACAGAGAGAGAGGCTGCTGTGTGGTAGGGTCGCCCCTCTGCTTGACTTGTTCCTGGCACCTGCTTGGTGAAAAGTGAGGCATCCGTTCCATCGAGGCCTAACAGAAGGCCTGTGGATGCACTGAGGGAAAAGGCAAGACGTTGTATGATCTGTCACTGTCTGCAATTAAAAAACAGCTCACATCATGATGTGGGATTTCCAGACCCAATACACCCTAACCCTCCCCCCCGCCAACCCACACAAAAGGACACACACACCGTCCCCACAACACTTGCCAAACCTTCTGGACATCTGGTTATAGACCAGATGTCAACTTAAAATGAATGGATGAAGTGAGAAATATACATACAGACAGGTGCAGAAAAACACAGACAGACAGACAGACAGACAGACAGACAGACAGACAGACAGACAGACAGACAGACAGACAGACAGACAGACAGACAGACAGACAGACAGACAGACAGACAGACAGACAGACAGACAGACAGACAGACAGACAGACAGAAAGACAGACAGACAGACAGACAGACAGACAGACAGACAGACAGACAGACAGACAGACAGACAAACAGACAGACAGACAGACAGACAGACAGACAGACAGACCAGACAGACAGACAGACAGACAGACAGACAGACAGACAGACATACATTGAATGGAAATGAGAAATATATGACTTTAAGGGAGATTTCATTCTACTTACAGTGGTCAGGGTTCGGTTAGTCTTCCTCACGAGTCATGTATTATTATCTTTAGCTGGCAGGATGCCTTATTTGGTTGGTGTCAACTAATGAGTTGCAATTGGATTTGGAGTTGGAATAAATCATTCTCAAGAAATTGTGCTTTCCATGATTTGCATTTCACTGACTCTCAAGATTTCATCCTTGCTGATTAAGTTTTTTTTTTCTTGCCCTTGTTGGGGCTTGGGTCAGGGGGTGTCATACCTATTTGGCCTGTTAAGCCCTTTAAGACTGTAATGGTGATTAAGGGCTATACAAATAAAATTGAATTGAATTGAATTTACTCTGAATGTTTTTATACAGTTGTAAAAGTCTAAAGGGAACAGTCTGTGAGTGTTTTTCTCTCTTACATTCCTCTTCACTAGGGATGGTTCAAGGTGAGCGTCAGGAGGTTTCAGAGATAAACTGGCACATTGTTAAGACTGGGGATGGAGCAGCCTCTATTCTATCTGCCTGACCCTCAGCGACATCAACATGAGTATCTGCTCTTCATTAAGACCAGGCCCACAGCTGGGCTGAGGGAAACCTTTTGTGGAACATTCTGTCGAGCACACTTTCTCTCACTTTCGCACACGCTGTCTGACTGCCATCCCCTTAATATGCCATTAACACAAATTAGAGCTAAAATAAATGAAGCATATGTTGGCTAGGTCTGTCCCAGCTATGCATAGAGGACCCAACATGGAAAAAACAACACTGCACAAGGAAAGCCCAGAAAGAGGCCAGATGGAAATATCATTATGTCTGCAATTCTGTGAGACAATCCTCGTTAAGGAAAGTGGAAAACGGCATAGTTTACAGCCAGTGGCATTTGGAGAGTATTTTCCGAGTGCAACATGTCTTCATTGTCTACGAATGTTTGACAAAGGTCCCACCGTACAGTCGACGTTACACCAAAGGCTTTACCTGTGGGTTGGTAGGCGGGGGGCCCAGGTGCGTCAGAGAGAGTGGTTTTCTCCTCCCCAGCCAATGGCATGCTCTCTCCACCGTCAAACATCCCAAACACACTGACGGAGTACTTGGTTCCCGCTCTGTGGCACAGAACAAAGCGCTTGCATGAGCCACCGACCGTCTTAACAAAGCCATAGAGCTTGAATACACCCAGACTTTTTTTTTACGAAAAACAAAGGAAATACTTCAAAGAAGGTCAGAAGAAGAAGAAGAAGAGGAAGAAGAGGGGAAGAAGGAGACACACCTTAATTCCTCCAGCACCACTGTGTTGTCATAGGGGCCCACTTGGAGCTCTCCCAGGTCGATGTCGTCTCCTGAGGGGTGGAATGTGACTTTGTAGCCCTTCACATCCCCGGGAGCGTGGTCCCAGGTCACCCGGAAACTGGTCTTGCCCGGCTCAGAGGTCTGGAGGTTCCTGGGCCCCTTGTAAGGAGACACTGGAGAGGGAGGGGGAAAAAAAAACAAGCAAAGACCACTTATTACATGACCGCACATTAGGGTGATGAAAAAGGAGTGCGATATGAAGAAAATAATAACAATAAATATATATATTTACATAAATTAATTAATAAAAGATATATACATATATATAAACTGGAAGAAAATAGTTTGCATGTGTTGGATTGAAACGATTGAACAAACAATTAGTGTTTGTGGCAAAAACACTGACCAGCTGTTCTTCATCTCCCACAAAAATGTAATCGAACAGAAATCTGCATAAGCGAAACAACTGAACTAACGAGTGTTGGCGGTGTGATCCAGATAACCCCAACCGCCTAAAAATAACAAAAAATCAACTCTCCCGTCACACAAAAAACGATTTGGAAAGCGATTTGTAGTAAGGTCACACCAACGTACGTGTGGTTCCATCTCCCTCCCTGGCCTTGCCCTCCCCCGCGCGGTAGACGGGGATGACGGTGATGTCGTAGGTGGTCAGGTGGGTCAGCCTACGCAGGACGGTGGTGGTGGCTCCACCGCCGGGCACCTTGGCGGCCAGCTGGCGCCCGCCCTGCCGGGGCCTGTAGGTCACGCGGTAGTTGACCACGTTGCCCGGCGCCGGCTGCCAGTCGACCTTCATGCTCTTCTCCGTCTCCTCCGATACGACGATCATCTTGCCGGCGGCCGAGACTGTGAGGAAGGAGACATCAGATTAGAGTGGTGGGGTTAGATGGATGGTTCGGGTGGCCGGATGGAGGGATGGACGGATGTGGGTGTGGATGGGAGGGATAGATGGGTGGAGGATGAATGGATGAGGGAGGGTTGGATGTAGGTGTGGATGGGTTCGATGGATGGGTGGAGGATGAATGGATGAGGGAGGGTTGGATGTGGGTGTGGATGGGAGGGATAGATGGGTGGAGGATGAATGGATGAGGGAGGGTTGGATGTGGGTGTGGATGGGTTCGATGGATGGGTGGAGGATGAATGGATGAGGGAGGGTTGGATGTGGGTGTGGATGGGAGGGATAGATGGGTGGAGGATGAATGGATGAGGGAGGGTTGGATGTAGGTGTGGATGGGAGGGATAGATGGGTGGAGGATGGATGGATGACGTAAAGATGGGTGGATGGATTCAAGGGTGGATCCTAACTTCATGGAAACATCAAATCACTCAACTTCCCCTCCTTTAGCTTCTATGGGGCATACATGCATCCGCCCGGTCCAACTTCACAGAATCGATCATGTTCAGTCAGTGAGCTTTAGGAGCCAAGCACAGCAGACTGATCTATTTGAGGAAAGCCAGCAGGGGCCGATTTTTCCATAGCGTGTCTACAAAGCATTTGATCCAGAACAGGAAGGGCAAGTGTGACTTTTCATAGCCCTCTAAACAAGCTGGGGGAAATATTCAGACTTTCCCAATTTCAGACAGAATTATTTCTTTTTTCACTAGGTTTCTGTTAACGGAAAGATGTCGTGGATCCAAGTTTTCTGTGTGTTGCTCAGTCCAAATGGACCACTGGTGTCTGCTTCGCAGAGGGGAAAGAGGAAAAGTTGGAAGCTCAAATAAGAAAAGCATTGCGGTTATAAACCATATGTGCCTGCCTCCGATGTCACCTCAAAGGTGGTTGTGGTGTATTTCGCACCTGTCTGCCCTGCCAGAATTACTAAGTATAAAAAGATGTCTGCACATATTTTTCCATTAGCACATTCCCTTTTGTTAACTGGTAGTTAAAATGTATTCCCGATTGGAGAGGGATTCTGTTCGATGTGCTTTTTTTCATCTTGGCATGAGAACAGTCAAACAAGGAATATACCGCTCTCTGTCTGGCTCTTTCTGACCTGTATCTCCTGTGAAGAGCGGTTTCAGGTGCTGGACATTAAATCACCCTATATGTACCATAAAACCTTGAATACAGATGACTTATATTACTCAAGCTATATAAGCTTGTTTTTATGGCTAAAAATGGTTAATTCCAAGCAAAAATCTTGTTTTCTAACATGAGGCATAGTCTCACTTATATGTATATTTATATATCTCTGCCATTGATGAGATATCATGAACTCTTTTACCATGCCTAAATGAACTGGCATATTTAAATGTTAAGCAGTCCTCTGGTGCCTTTGGGGTAATAAAGTCAAGGTTTAGGTCAGCATTCCAGGCTTTTGAGTAAGCCTTTTGGGTCCATTTAGGAAATTGTTTGCTAGCTGTGCCCCTCCTTTTAGGGGCTTCTAACTTTTTTTATATACGCTTTAAAGACATGCAACTCAAACGAGTATTAGTGTATGTATACATTTAGTCTTTTAGCGTATTTCTTAACCCTGTTAAGACACTTCATGAAAGAAAAACCAAAGCAATTAAAACAATATTACTTAGGGCATAGTAACATTCACAGGTGGGCCAAGAAAAACAGCCTAAAAGAGGATTGATTTAGAAGTTCAACAAGAAAGAAAAGTGGACACTATATTTCAAACAAACGAGCGTGAGGACAGAGCAAAAGCAGAAAGAGTTCCAGGGGGTGGCAGGAGTTGAAAGAGAGAGAGAGAGAGAGAGGGAGAGGGAGAGCGAGAGGGAGAGCGAGAGCGAGAGCGAGAGCGAGAGCGAGAGCGAGAGCGAGAGAGAGAGAGAGAGAGAGAGAGAGAGAGAGAGAGGGAGAGCGAGAGCGAGAGCGAGAGCGAGAGCGAGAGAGAGAGAGAGAGAGAGAGAGAGAGAGTTAGGGGCTCCCAAAGTCAAGGGTCTGTTAGAGGCATTTCAGGCGCTTCTTGAGCGGCTTACCATCTGTGGTCTCCTCCCCCACCAGAGGCTCTCCCTCTCCGCGACCGTAGGCCGCAAACACCGAGACCTGGTAGAGTGTCTCCGGGGTGAGACCCTCCAGAACGGTGTCTGTGGTGTCCCCGCCCACCGTCTTCTCGCCGGTCTCGTCGCTGAACATGGACTTCCACCGGAGCCGGTACTGGCGCACGTTGCCCGGTGCGGCGGTCCAGCGCACGGCGAAGCTGGTGTCGGTGACGTCGCTGGTGACCAAGTCTTTAGGCGAGCCCAGTTCTGTGGGGCAAATAAGACCATAAGAATAGCGTTCTTGCATGAGAGGTTCAGACAAGGAGAAAGAAAATGACTATCTCAGCTGTGTTGGGATGGATGCAACAACAATACAAATCATGTGTTTCTTGCGGTTACTTTGTTCCAATGGAGATTCTTTGGACTGGATTATCAGCGTAAGATCCAAACACATCAAAAAAAAACACGCTTATGGAGAATCGAGCTCAGTATTTCCTTTAGTCCGTGCGGTGTGGGGTTCTAACGCAGGTAAATAAAGGGCTAAAGGAAGTAGGCTAGACACAGAACGGACAACATCAACAGGTCAACAAGTGATAAAACCAAAAACAGTCCTCTGTCGGTCTCCGCCTAAACCCCTCAGGGTGCGTTTGAACTCACAATCAGAGAATCCTGGAAAGATCTCTGCAAAACTAATCACAAATCACACAGCCTCAGCGCCTTTCATTTTCCATTGAAACGCATGAAATGTGATCTTAAAAAGCACCGGGCTTTTTTTTGCACAGATGTTAACCTCTTCCCTTTTTCCCTCTCCGTACACTTTAGATTCCTGAGGGGCTTCAGAAGAACCTTCCGGTACGGTGTGAACGGGAGGGGAGTGGAGGCTGTGGGGCTGGGTGATGAGTGGCCAGCAGCCCGCCGGGCTGGGTCAGCCGCAGCTCGGTTTCTATCACAATCTATACAGAATCACTGCTGACCACAAACTGAACCCTACCCTGCCAACTACACAGCTTTCACCGCATTCACAACTCATAGTCCCCTGATGCTAACACTGAATACGTCTGGTAATACGCCTGCAAAGCAGTTAGGTGGTCTTGAATGAAGAAATTAATTGATCCAATAAACACACAAACACTCCACATGAAAACACCATAAATGAACTCAGACTGGGATCAGGCAAGGTATTTTGGTCACATTCACATGGTAATTTCAATTTGAATCTTTCGATTGGTCTCATTCTATTGTCATTCTGTTATCAATTTGAGATGGAAAAGCTGATATAAATACAAATTGCAATGATAGCAGCATCCAAATAGATCCTGCCAAACTGTGTGCTTTCTACATAAAATAAATAACTGTGGACCAATCAAGATCATTGATACATAAGACCTAATACAGACCACACCCTCTCCAATAAGGATCTATTTCACAGGAAAACTTGTGATACAGGTTGATTTAACAGCTGCGTTTGAGGTAAATGCACAGGGATCACGGGGAAATCACTTCCACAGACAAGGGCTTAGTAGGTGGGGCTCAGCCAAGAACTCCTGCCAAGGAGTGAAGCAGCGCAGTCTAACAAAACACATGGGCCACGGTCAGACCTGCCAACCCTTGGGACTCAACTGACAAACATCCACGACCAAAAAAAGTCACAGTTTACAGTCTACAAGCCAAATGGGTAATCTGATGCGCACACACAATAACACATACACACACACACACACACACACACACACACACACGCACACGCACACGCACACACACACACACACACACACACACACACACACACACACACACAAAAAGACACATACACACAAACACAGGCAGCTTAATGACATTCGCCATAAAGTCTTCTTAAGCCGCGGGATTTCCATAACAGCTATTACTGTCATCCACACCTGTTGTAAGGTTAATAAAACGAGAGTGGCATTGAAGCGTCTCTTTATCGGGTATATATTTCACTGAGGTTACGCCCAGCGTCCACACCCTCTGAGGGGAAGCCTGTTCTTAAGTAAGTGCTGTTGACGAGACCAGATCAAAACATTAGACTCATGCCTCACCCCACAGATTCCCTCATACCACACACACACTATACCACTAACACACACACTGCAAAGGAAGATCCATGTGTTGACCTGCCCCTCACAACCACAGCCAAGATGTCTTAAAACATAATGATCTGCAGTTGTGGAAAAATGGCCATATGCCAAACAAAGAAGAACTAAATGGATTTGTAGTAAACACAAACTTTATAAAATAACTGACTTACTGACTGTCTGGGAATGTCCATTCGATATTTATTTTTTATTTTTCGTGATTTATTTGCATCTTGAATCCATCTTCAGTAAAAGTCGTATTTCATTCCGTCAATCTTGTAAAAGGCCCCTGAATTCAGTCTCCTGGGCAGTGTGCTCCATGTGCCATTTCAGCACTGGGGTTTAGAAAATCCTCTATTTTATTGGTTATTTCACCAACATCCTCATCTTAGAATGACGTGGTAAACATATATAAACTTTATATTACCCCGTTGGTGGGGGATTCCCATCATCCAATGCAACTCAACAGGATGTAATAAATAATCTCCCATTTTTCGCCTCCATTTGGAACACAATTTGGAACACTGGCACAATTGGGTTTATTGTGTGAAAGATATTTTCCCCAGCCAGTCAAATGTTCACCTTCATGGCGGGTCTCATAGTGGCAGTCATAAACAATGAGATCAGTGTGTGTGTGGTGAGGTGTGGTGACGTCAAGGGCTTTGGAAGCCGGCTAGACAAAGTGCTTTGTCACAGAGCACAGAGAGCAGCTTTAGTATTTCCTATGAGGGTGTATCACTGAGGATGGATTCAAACTGTGGAAACTGTGTTTTGCCCCAGTCAACACCTTTGGCTATTAAAGGGACAAAAGATGGAACGCAATGTAATGAATTTGAAGGGCAGAAATATGCACACAAGCCCCCATTTCAACCAATAACTTGGACCCCTCAAACGTCCAGAATTGACTGCCACCAGTGACCCTTGGGCCTGCCAAGGATATAAGGGCGTGACATTAGGAAACAAGGACTCCACTATTGATCATATTCTGAAGAATGAAATAGTTTGGTGAGTTGGAGGGATGAGATAGCTTTCTGCAGAGAAATCGAGTTCAGCCACCACTACGTCACATCCCAGGCATGTAACGAGAAGCAACAGCACTGGCTTTGCTTTGGTTCCACTCTTCAAATGGTGACAGCTTAAATAAATAGGATGATCAAATAGATCGGACTTGAAGCCAAAGACCTATCCTTTGTTTAAAATTCATTGGTATTTAGATGCCATTATCTGCTATTAGGAAAATTATTTCGCAATTTGGTGCGATTTCTTCTGGCAATGGTTTCTGGCAAACTACTTACCAACAAAGACTTATCTCTATTTTCAACCATTTGATCATCGTTCCAAACCACAGCTGACAGGCTTTTCATTCCGCAGCCGCCACCTGTACAACATTCCTAGAGCCTAACTATCTAGCCATAACTATCTAGCTGGAGCGAGGACTCCAGCGGCGGTCATTAAGTTGACATGCAAGATGTGTCATTCTCTGTTTGAATGACCTCCAGCATTATTGTTGTTTATATGAACACCCCAAAGCACAGCAAAACCAAGTCAGTCAACATCCTGTTGACTGACTTGTATCCTTAAGTGACCACAACTACACAGATGTCGTCTACGCTGAACCAGATGTTGGTAACACTCATCAACAGATTGGAGGTCGCTCTAAGATAATTTTATGCATCACGAATTATGTCCATACGTTCAAATAAGCAGCTGAATGTTGCAATTGATACATATCACTAACACTCCCAATATGTTGTATAAACCAATGGATAGCAATTCACCTTTAGCCTATAGCAAAGCCAAGATGAATAAGTATTAAAGTTAAGTTTCAAACTAGCCAGGCATTTGGCACTGCCTGTCTTCTCCAAACCATTCCAGAGCCTCTTTTTTTTTAAGTTTACAAGCTTCCCCACACCCATTTCCTCAGCACTGGCTTCTTTGGCAGCAAAGCAGTACCTACCAGTGTTGTGTCTATGCCAGAGAAATTACATAGAGAACTGTTTCCCCCCAAACTCAGCTCATATGCTTAACTAACCATTGAGACTGAAAGCTCATCGGTTTCTCGATTGGACATATGCTCCAGAGATTTATCACACGCTTGTTTCTTTTTTTTACACATCAAGATTTCACGCAACAGACCGACATCAAGCCATTTTCCATCATACCTCTTGATCAAACATTTGCAAAGCAACGAGTGAAATCCAAGAACGAGACGCAATCACAAACCGAGTCAGTCTCAGAAACCCACTCAACGCACACACACGTGACAACCTTCGAGGCCCTTTGGCAGTCATAACAAAGGCCCCACTCAGTTGTCTGCTCTCCAATACTGATTGCTCAGTCATACATGCTATGCAACCAAAAAAAAGGCTTGACATGAGTTAATGTGACATCCTCACGTACCTTCCAACGTAGTGCCTGTGCCCAGAAGAGGTTCGCCTGGACCAGAAAAGTAGCTGGCGGTCACGAAGAGCTCATACTCTGTGGTCGGTTGGAGGTTTGTGAGCAAAGCCTCTGTGGTGTCTCCATTGACGGTCATCTCCATCAACTCGCCTCCCTCCGCGGCTTTATAAAGGATTAGGTATTGGTGGACATTTCCCGGGGCGGCCCCCCATGACATTTTCATTGTGGATATGGTCTCGTCGAAGACACGAAGGTCCCGGGGCGATCCACGCACTAAAGGTAACAAATAGAAAATGGTGGATCGGACAAGTATTCAAGACTCGTCAAAGGCAGTCAAAGGGTTGTATGTCAGCCAAATTGTATGCTGTTACAATAAATTCCACAATGAAAATCACACAAAAACAAAAACATATTGGTTTGTCGACAAGCACATTGTAGAAGAAACTATGAAGAGAAATCTTAAGAGCATGTTGGGGGGCCTCACCTTCCTTGGTGGTCCCGTCCACCTGGTTCGCCTGCCCGTTACCAGCGGAATACTCAGCAGACACAGACACTCGGTAGGTGGTGATGGGCAACAGCTCCTGAAGAACGATGGTGGTCTCAGGTCCACTTGTCATTGTCTGCAGCAGCTCTCCCACCCCGCTCCGGGGAACATAAGTCAGGTGGTACCGGATCACCGAACCCGGCGCCGCCTGCCACGACACCCTGAAACTATCTGTTGTCTCTTCCGTTACCTCTAGGTCACGTACTGTTCCTTGTTCTGCAAAATAAACAAAACAGAACTTCTCAGACCGGTCGCTTTAGCCAGCATTGACTTGATGTTATTAAGATTGAGCTCTGGTCGATACACAAAGACAAATCCTTTACCTTCTAGAGTGGTCTCTTCACCCGTCAACGGGAAACTGTCCCCTTTTTCGTATTGGGCAAAGACGTTGACCTCGTAGGTGGTGAGCGGGAAGAGGTTGGGCAGGACGGCAGTCGTTGTGTCGGCGGGCACCGCCAAGGAAATGTAGTCTCCGGTGTTGTCTTCAGCCTTGCGGAAGCGCACCAGGTAGGACAAGGCACTGGTGGTGGCGGCTGTCCAGGAAGTGCGGAAGCTTCTGGAGGTCACCTCCGAGAACACCAAGTCCTGGGGTGGGAGAAGACCTGGGAGCAAGTAATAAACAGGAGAGGATATTGGTTCGGTGTTATGGCTTGTTATCATTATGGGTATTATTCATGCCAGGGTCGTTCTGTTCTATTGCATACTATTACTACACCGGTTTAACGTATTCCTGAGCATGATGTCATCTCATTACTTATTTTTCAACAGGAAACACATTATTAGTTGTTGGAATGGACACAGGCCTCACTACCTTAAGTGGTAGAGTTATCCCTCCTTCACACTCTTTTTTGGTTTTGGTGGCCAATATTTTCTTAGCTTAATGGATATATTGTCCTTTTCAGCAGTGTTGCATGCAGTGTTGTGACATCCATAAAAACATGTGGTTTAATAAACAACTGAATGCTTCTTACTCCTTTTCTTGATGTTGAGCAACTCTTGCTCAATCCTCAGGCAAATGGACTGAGTGAGCTCCTTGGAGATTCTCTGGAAGGCGTCAAAGTCCTCCACCTCAAAGACATGAGAGGCTGACGGGGGATTGGCAATGGCCTCCAGCTCGGATCTGACGGCGTCCTTGACACCCACTGCAAAGATCTCCACATCAGTGTTTCTCAGCTTGGTCGCCGGGTCCTTGAAGGAGTCCGAAGACTTCCCGTCCGTGATCAGCACCATGACGCGAGGGACGTTCTGACGTGCGCCGCGGCTTTCGATGAAGATCCTCTCCCTGACGTAGGTCATGGCTTTGCCTGTGTTGGTGGAGCCTCCGCGGTAGGGGAAGGCGCGTACGGCTTTGACCACGGCGTTGATGTCGTGGTGGGTGTTGAGGGCAAACTCTGTGTGGGGGTCACGGCTGTACTGGACCAAGCTGAGCTGGACCTTGTGGGCACCAACGTCAAAGGAGTTGACCAGTACCTCGAGGAAACCGCGGACCTTGGCAAAGTTTTTTAATCCGATACTGTAAGAGCCATCGACCAAGATGACCACGTCAGCCTGGACATCCACTCCCAGTGAGCATTCTGCAGACGGACACATGAAAACCTTGGTTAGTTACAGGCCTTTACAGCAGAGACAGACGTGGGTCTGCGAGTTAAACAAATGAGACAAAAGAAGTGAGCAGAGAACATGCAACACTGAAAAACACTGCATCCTCACCTGTGGACACCTTGACCGGCTGGGTCTTCTCCATGGCCATGACAGGTTCACTGGGGACCAGACCTTTGAGGGCGTACAGGCTGATCTCGTACTCGGTCTCTGGAGATAGGTCGCGGACGTTGATGTTGGATTGCGTGGCTCCCGTGTACAGCTCCTGGCGTTTCATGCCGGGCAGCATGGGGGTGAGGGTGAGTTTGTAGCCGGAGACGTCGCCTACAGACAAGTCCCAGGTGATCCTCATCGACTTTGAGGCAATCTCTGTCACCTGCAGGTTAGAGGCCGGCTCCACCACTGAAGGTGAGGCAGGAACAATGGTGGAATGTTAAATGGTGATGGTTGGTAATGGTAGGTGTTATTTGAGGTGGGTCAAATGTTTTATTTTATCCATACTTATTTGAAGATTTATATTTTAAAGGTACTGAGAACTGTTATTTGGGGACAATTTGTTTCAGCAATTAATGACAGCGCTATAAATGCGCTATGAGAATGGCTCCTGCCTCTGTATGAGCCAATGTAGAATCCATCTGTTTTGGGTGGTTTAACTTCAAAGTCTTGCTCTTTTCTCTCTTTCTATGCAACTCTCGAATCAAACCTACAGCACATGTAATGCATAAATACTCCATGAGATATAACAGGGAGTGTGGACCTGACTGTGTCAGATTATTATTCGACTTACTTTCCTCTCCGCTAACCAGAGAATTGAGCTGGTCATCAACGCCAGCGCACACTTCCATGATGATCTTCTTCTGCACCTCTTTGATTAAGTCAAAGTTGGGTACATTGTACACGTGTTTGCTGTGAGGAGTGGATCCCATTTCCTTGAGCTCATCCTCATCAGCTCCTTTGATGCCTGGAAAGAAGGATCAGAAATCCATTCATATACATACACACTATTAAGTGTTAAGTGTTAACAGTTTACAGTTCTTAAACTTTACAGTCACATATAACATTTTGTGAATGTGATTGACTCCATTGATCATTTCAGTTGGCTTTTCTTATATTATCAATAGGATTAGAGCTAAATATATATATAGAACAATTACCTATCTTGCAACCAAAACTCTGGTTGACATCAAGTCATTTCCAGGAAACAAAGAGACATTTCACATGGAAGAAAGGCATTCGGCAAAACACTTAAGTAAAAAAAATACCTAGAACAAATATTTCCACGCCAATGTTCCTTAGTCGTTTCGCATGCTCCTCCACTGGATCCTGTGACTTTCCATCGGTGATGATCATGGCTACCTTGGGGAAAGCTTTCCTGGCACCGGCGGCCTCAGTAAAGGTGTTGTTCAGTAGGTACTCAATGGCATCACCTTGAAACAGAAGGCATATTGAATTGACGATAATGATATTTTAAATATATTTAAAAAGGGAAAAGAAAATGGTGTGCTAGCCAAGTCTATGAGGGTCGTCAGTGCTGTCCCTCAAAATGTGGAAATGATGAAGTTTCTGACACTCCTATGAGCATATTGACTCAAAGTCAACCTATGCAGCAGACATTCTGTCTGAACTATAACTTCCATTAATGAGTCTAAACTTAAGACCCATTCAACCAATGACCTGCCCATACTATATGACCATACCTTACCATACTAATTGACCAATGACTTACACTTTAATATATAACCAAACCTTACCATACTATCTATCATATCTAACCATACAACATAAACAATGACTTACCATTCTATATAACCACAACTTACCATGCTATATAACAATATCTAACCATACAACATTACCAATGCCTTACCATACTATCTAATCACAACTTACCATACTTTATATCCATATCCAACCATACAACATAACCAATGACTTATCCATACTATATAGCCATATCTTCCCATAATATATAACCGTATTTAACCATACTATATAACCAATGACTTACCATTCAATATAACCATGACTTGCCATACTATCTAACCATATCTAACCATACAACATTACAAACGACTTACAATTCAATATAACCATGACTTGCCATACTACATAACCATATCTAACCATACAACATTACAAACGACTTACCATTCAATATAACCATGACTTGCCATACTACATAACCATATCTAACCATACGATGTGGCCTATGACTAACCCACACCATGCACCCGGTGGCCCACCTGTCATTGTGTTTCCTCCCTTGTAAGGCAAGGTGCTGATGGCGTTCAGGAGGTCTCCCCTGCGGGTGTAGCGGGTGAGGGGGAACTCGGTGCGGGTGTCGGAGCTGTACTGGACGATGCCCACTCGGGTCTTGTCCTCGCCGATTTCAAAGGCGCCCGCCATGGCGCCGATGAAGCTGCGGATGTGCTTGAAGTTTTCCCGGCCCACGCTCCATGAGCCGTCCACCAGGAACACCAGGTCGGTGAGGGCGCTGACAGAGCACTCTGGAGACGGCAGGAAGTTGAGAATGTTATTTTGTAGATTCATTGTAACCCTAACTCTTATTTAAATGATATATCTTGTGGTAATTCTCATAATTGTTCTGTACTGCGGCCCAAAACGTTTCGCCCACCCAACTATACACCATCTGGGATTAATAAAGCATAGTTTATCATCTCCTATCGGCGAGTTAGATGCACGATACATCATAAGAGAGCGGCCTGATTACATTTCGGCAGCATTTAGACATGTTAGATAACGGGCGCGTGGAAAGCAAGTCAACAAGATCAGACAGGGTTCCTTTGGTCCTGCGACCGGCTCTGAAAGGTTTGGATTCCCTTTCCAAACCATTTGGTGTGTCTTGTTGCAAGCCAACAATGTGCCACAGTTCTTGAGCGATAGACTTTGCCAAGGTATGGCAGAAGCACACAATGGTGGAGGAAAAAATGGAGAAAAAAAAAAAAAAAAAGGTCTTAAACACATTTACTCTGCAGTCTAAATAAAAATCCAACCCGTGACAGATAGTTGGATGACTCATACCCTCCGCTCTCACATCAAAGGGAATATTAACCCGAGACATGCCGTGCCAAACGGTGGCCGGGTGGAGTCATTCCACTGGAGAGAAATATCTCTGGCTCCGTAGACCAAACACTCAGCAAATGCTTTCAGCGGCAATACTCCCGAGTTTCACGCTTTAAAAAGCCAGGAGATTCAAAATAATACAATGAAAATTCCCTGGAACATTGGAGATAGCTCTATTAAAGTAATTGGCCGGTATCAACATCTGGACTTAAAGCGTCCAGTCCCCCCACGGTCTCATCAGGCCTGAGTTCTGTTCCTGACCGCTTGTTATCCTCACTTGAAAAAGAGGAGGAGCACCTCTTCCAAATTCCTCCTCTAGGTCAAAAGCTTAAGGAACAAAGAAGATAGGAAACAATCGGGGCGGTTGTGAAAGAGGCTACATCATCCTAATCCCAGAAATAAGCTTCTTGGATCATCTGAACCCGAGGGACCCATTTCCAGTCAAAGACAGAACTCACACGCTTCGGAAAAATGCGAACCAGTTTGACTTCTGCCTGCCACAGACTGGAATCTCCGTAGGAAAACACAAAAGAAAACAAAAGGATTTCCCATCAACCACTGTAATCCTTTCCACACCTTTCCACGTCCATAACGACTAACACCCCCCCCCCCTCTCCCCTCCCCACCCCCCCCCCACTCCTCCACATTTTAAGGGTCAAAATAAAATGAGGTCATCAACGCAGCATGGAGCGATGAGGGCAGAGGTCTCTCTGTACCCACCACTTGCTCTAATAACAGAACCCTACTGTCTTCTAGCTCCCAGGCCTTCCTATGTTGCGTTGTTTTATGTACTGACTGGTTTCAATTACAGGGAGTGAATGCATGTGCTCCTCCAGCCACTGTCTGCAAACCTCCCCCCACCACCACCACCACCACCACCACCACCACCCCACCCATTGCCTTCTTCCCGGGGACAACCCAGCACGTTGTGTGCAATGGAGATCGTTAAGCAGCGGAATTAAACCGGTGGAAGACATTTTATTGAATTCCGATGGAAGGAAAGGAGAAAGGGAGAAAATAAATTGGGGGGGGGGGGGGGGGGGGGCGAAGACAGTTGACAATTCTCAAGCCCAGTTGAGAATTTGAGCCGCCAGAACCGTAAAAATATACTCACTGATTGCATCTGTCTGTGGCTTCTTGACCCGTCCACTTGTGTTACTGGACTGGACTGAAACACAGGAGACATGAACACAGTGAGCCCTCGTCCCTGTGTCAGCATGGAACTCTTTGCTTTGTATTTCTTCCCAGTGGAAAGGAAAAAAGAGCTCGGAGCCCAAGGTGTTAAAAAAGTCTGTGGATGGGACTCTGTAATCACTAACACACATTGCGATAAACAATGTTTTTTTTCAGCACTCAATACAAAGAAGTAATTTATATTGGCTTACTCCATATTTTCTATGGCTTCAAGGTAAGGTTATTTAAACAGAGTAATACACATAATTGTAGCATGTAGATGTATTATCGTTCAGGTAAATACAATCGTTTACTCTGTGTTGGATGGAATCAAAATAAATGTGAGAAAAAAAACAGCCCTATTCCTGTTCTTTTCGCTCGCTCAGCAATGGACGCAACCAAAGTTTATAATTTAATTCCAAGAAGTTATTGTCTGTGTAAATAATGCTGTGTAAATATTTGAAATAAGATAGTTTAACCACAATTACTGAAATGGGATCGATTGGCACTTACTGGTGAGTTGCCCGAATATGTTGATACTCTCCTCTGAGCCATGGTAGGAGTTGATGGACACAGAGTAGTCCACATCAGGGGTCAGATCGCTGATCGAAGTCTGAGTAGACGTATAGGGCAGACTATAGTCTCTACTTGGTTCATCTAGTGGGGGAAGGGAAATTCAAAAATGAACCATTAAACATAGAATGAAACTTGTGAATACTCTAAGAACGGAATCTGAGAGGAGGTGCATTGTGGAGGGGTGCCACACTAACCTGTATTTGATATAACTTGTAATCTGTAGCCCGTTATACTGGACGATGGGCTGGTCCAAGACATTTGCACTGTGTTTTCATTTAGAATTTTAAATTTCAGATCTGAGGGGGGTTCCACTGCAAATAACAGCAAAAAAATGAAAAGAATGTTAAACCACAACAAACACCATATCAATCTGTAAATGTAATTTTGAAATGTGATGTACAAATGACAATTTTTGAATACACTTAGATTTTTAATCTAGGCATTCACATAAAGCCCAACAACAAACACTTCAGGGTGTGAAGTGGAGATGTTTATTGTTGGGGAGGGACGGACAGACATTCATATTGCAAAGATGGCAAATCAAAAACACATAACAACAAAAACAACAACAAAAACAACAGAGAGTGAGTGTGAAGCCATTTCGGAACAATTAAATGGCATTTGTTTGAGTTGCGAAAAACCAAGACGGCTGGCAATTCAAAGCACCGGAACACAGTACATGTGCACACGATTTCAAACAAGGTCTTTCCAAATGCAAACACTGGGTGAACCATTCAACACATGCTGAGTGCACTCATTACGACGCATGCCTTAACCACCCACCCCTGCCCACCCACCCCACCCAATCCCAAAAAGGAAAACACAGCTCTCGTTATGACCGGTGGAACACATGAATATATTACATTAACAACAGTTGTCTCATTCTGAAGGTACTGATTATACAATGGAATCAAGTTGCCAGGTAATGTAAGTCCCTGAAGAGCAGACGGACAGAATTGAAAAATATGTTGTATATACAGAGTATATACAACATATTTCGGTTAAAGGTGTGAGGTAATTATGCTGTATTACCAAAGCAAAAACTCTTTACACAAGTCATTGGCACACATCCATTGCAAACCTCGCAAAAGAATACACAATTTGTCCCAAGACAATTGTGTACTTTCTTTTTTGTGAGTAAGCGTCAGGCGATAAAGGTTACTAATGAAAAAAATCAAAAAACACATCTGCTTGTACATAAAAAAGTCACATGACAAAGGTAACACGCGTGTCCACACGAAGCTGATTGGATCACAGACATCTCACAGGGTCATGCATGATGTAGATGAGAAAGTTGCTTGGTGCACAACAACTTTCAACTGACTGGATTAGTTTCCATGTACAGTTGGGGGACACCACAGAGACAGATGGCAAACTATATTTTAAAATGATATTCTTCCATGCAGCTTGCATGGCGTGAAACTCTGTTAGGCGAGGAGTTGAGTAAAACAGATGGAAAACTAACAAGGAAAAATAAGAAGGATAATAATAGAGTGTGTTAAAAGTGCACAATAGTGTCAGTTCTATTTGAAGAGTTAAAATCCAAAAAGTTGTATTGCCGTCATGCTTCTGCATACTTGTTAAATATATGAATATAAAGGATTTGGATATTGTTTTGCTATTAAATATATAAAGCCAATATATTAAATGCTTTGATTTGTGAACTAAATTCAAATCAATCTTCTTTTAAAATCCAGTAGTTCATATATTATATTTTGGGTTAAAACTCTTCTTTGATGTATAGATATTCATTGACATATTGTGTTATAGAGGCCGTGAAGGCTTTCTCTCGAACTTGACTTACAATTATTCCATAACTTAGTCCGACAACTAATTTTTTTGTTGAAATTTATGCAAGTTCATATATCACTATAGAAAAATGAAAACATGCTCTGAGAATATAACGAAATAAAGATTAAATAACTAAAAACCTGTATACAAATCTGCTGTGCAGCACAATTCCATTAGTCAAGTAAACTTCTAAATGGTTCTTGAGTAGACCATGATACCGAAGTAGCCAATTTTACTGAAAATACTCTTAACTGAGGTAAAGGGCTATGATGAATATAAATAGTTAACTTAGCTACACATAATCATCAGTCCTGAGTTCAAGTGATGTCATAGTGCAGTAAGTACCCATGCATGAGGCAGAATCCTAAAAAGCCAAGTAGGGAAATATAAACAGCATGCAAGCCATTGAGTTGTGGTCCATGAAGAATGTGGTCCATGGGACGCAAGAATATCATTGTAAAATAATAAGTTTGGAGGCGGAAGCCATAGCTCGGGACAAACTGAGTGCACAGGCAGATGACAAAGACAGGACCCCGTGCTCGCTGGAAACAAGAGGCCCTTGGATGGGAAGAGCACCAACCTGCAGCATCCACTCAAGCCGGCTTCCAAATCTCTTCCAGTTTTCATCTTCAACACACCAAGCACGGTTGGACGTGTTCTCGAAACAGAGTGAATGTGTCTCTTTGGATGTGTGCGTGTGTGTGTGTGTGTTTGTGTTTGTGTGAACGACTTCTGTGTAATGGTGGTCGGTGGATAATAACGCATCGGTATGTCTAGGGTTGAAACCCTAATGACACAATTGGATTTTTAGTTTTTTTTAAATTGTACATAACATTTATAAGGATAACGATCATTTTTTAAAGGATTTATAAGAACTCATGTAGAGTTCTATCTAGGGTGAGAAAAATGTGCTTATTTCGAGGAAAAAGCGAAAAATCGTGGTTGTTGGGTTTGTCATGAATATGGGAGTCTGTCACATCAACCACTAGTGAGGGGGCCAGGGAACCGTCCTTCCCCGGCCCCCGCAGGCCAGAGTCTGGCTACTGTTCTGTTAACAGCCCTCTTTCTCCATCCATCTATCCAGCCAACAAGCCAGCCATCCTGGTCTGAACTGCTGCCAACAGTGGAGGCAGCAAAGAGGAGGTGGAGCAGGAGGAGCAGGGGGAGGAGGAGCAGGAGGAGGAAAGAGCATTGACTCCCAGAGAGGCAGAACAGATGCCAAAGTAATTCCACAACATGTGCTGACATTAAACATTACTGCATATTAACTTTCCATATGAATCGCAACTCAGCGTTTTCGCAAAAGCCCGCAAAATGAGGCCTGAGAAAGGCTCTTTGTCTTTGAGCTGTCTGAGGATTAATTTGCGATTCTCATATTACATCTTTCCATTCTGTTAGAGGGAAGATATATGGGAGAAGGCATGCGATTGATTTAACCCTGCCGAGGCGCTGTTCAGCGGTGAAAAAATAAATACAATCTGGAGATTTCCACTCTATCTTTTCCAGTTTGAGTTGTCAATGGAAAAAAACAGAATAAAAAAACAAAGATTATTAGGAATGTCTAATTGTTTAGGAAATGTGATACATATCACAATCCTTCATCATTCTATGCAAGCATAAAAGATGATGAAGGGATTACTTATTTTCAGTGACTTTAGCTTGCAGTGTGATACTAGCTTAAGTTTATAATCACAACTTGCATTTCATTGCAATAAAATAACTAAGTGCACACATAACGGTAATAAAATTACAATTCTAAAACCGGGGATAAACCGTCACAGTATCAAATCTGCTGGGATCGTATACATACTATTAAAAAATGTGTTCAAATTGAACAGATCGTTTCTCTAATCTGTCCCCAAAAAACTAGATCTGGAGATTACGAGTTAACATAATCACATCCTGTAATTTTGACATTGAGGGATCAGGAGACAAGCCTTCTACATAATTAGTCCGTACAAAATGACAAACATCAGTTCATTTTCTAAAATACACATGAGAATTCATAAAGACCAGGAAAAATGAGCAAACACATACACCTGGAAATAACTTTATTCAACGTATCCACACAGTTTTGGCCTTACTCTCGTGTGATTGCTCGCTCAATAACCCTCTAACTGCAAGCAACCAATCGATAGCACGGAGTGAGAGCGGGAGAGAGGGAGAGAGAGAGAGAGAGTGTATGTGTGAAGCAATAATAAGGAAAGGAGGAGGTTGTGGTAGTTGAATTTACCTTGGGCTTCTACGGAGGAGAGAAGGACTGCCACAAGGGCAGCCGTGGCTAGTGTTAGCCCTATCTTCATGGTTAGCCTTTTGGGTCAGCAGTACATGAATCAGCCTAGGGACCAAGGGACCATTCATCATTGTTTTGTTTTTGATGTGAACTGAGTGGGCAAAGTCACGGTTCTGTACATTTCATATTTGATTTCATCAGCCTGTACTAAAATCATCCAAAAGAGATACGTTTAAATAATAATTCCCATGTGAGATGTATTGGAATATGCAACTGATAGTCGCCATTGAATTTACTAACTTTTTCGTTACAAACTGAATTTTTGCAGATATGCCATTTTATAAGTTGATAGTGCGCCCCGCCTAGCGCATAGCTATGCACAATGCAGTTCGTTCACTTAGCTCTGAAGCGTTTTAATAACCAAAAAAGGCGATATTGTATTTCATCAAAAAGAGCGACATGTTCAGTCTGAAATTGATTTATGTTATGGTTCTGATTCATTTCGACGTCGTCATCGAGTGATGTCTGACCTCTGTAACACTCAGCTAGGGAACTCAGCTGTCAAGTCAATTAGACTACCCAACTATTATTTTTGTCAACTACGAACAGCTAAACAATCGAAAAACTGTTTTTTAATAAAAACCTGGCCCACCTAGGACCTTTAAACTAAACAACGCGAAAGGCATCACTAAACACATTTTCATATGAAAGAAAATATGAACATTGAGACCCAAGCACTTTAAAAAAGAAAAACAAATAAACTGTCTATAGGTCCATCAAATCACATATTAAAAAGTTATTCATATTGAGTGTAAAAATTGTAATTCATCATAAAGTCCCATTACTCACCTAAATCGACTCCAAAAAAAATGCAGCGACCAACTTTCAGTGCAGCCTCCTTGAAGACTCCCCCTCTGGAAACTGAGAGATTTCAGGAGCTGCGGGTGGAAGCTTGTCTCTCCTCTCTGGCTACTGGAACCTCAGCCAGCAGATGTCCAGGGTGGAATAGGCTATTTCCAAGTGGGAAGAATCTTTCCACAATTGGCTACTTAATAGGGGGGGCAGTTCCCAACTCCCCTTTTTTACCATCTCTACCATGCGTAAGAAGGGGAAACTGTTGGTGGTGAGTATTAGTGCCCTCCTATCCCCACTTTCTCAACAAAATGCATTCCTTAATAAGGAAAAAGTAGGAAAATAGACGACATTATTGTTCAACACATGATGGTAGCCTACTGTTTCCCTTTATGCAGGCTGAAATTCACCCACAATCCACTTGGGTTGTAGTGTAGCCTAGCTATTTAGGCACAGGAATGGCTAAATTCCTAAATGAGTGTCGTTGGTTTATAGGCCAAACGGTCAAATGAATAAAAGTCAATGTCGAATTAAAATATAGAAAATACAATTATAGAATTATTTGATAAATGTTAACAATTTATAATATGCTTTTCATGGAGATTGAGTGATGTTTTTATGACTAATGTTGGAAATGAGACATTAACGCCTCACGTACACACCGTTTGCATACGATGTGTTACAAAAGACACGAGTGTCATCATTTGAAGAAAAGTCTTGCTGTCTCAGGGCTCTTCAGAATATTGTAATGAAGTAATTTGGTGCCCTCTAGTGCTCACACGGATACTCACCTCTCAACAGCCAGACAGTCGGTATATAAACCTGTAAGAAACTAGAAAACGAAAGGTATCTACAATACTCTGAATACCTAACAAATATCAGTTCCCAATACATTCGTTGTTTATTCTCAACAGCTGTCCAACTGATATCCAACCCCAAATGTTGACAATGCTAAGGAACACATACTTCCTCATCAAGCCTGCTTTCAAATTCTTGGGAAATCACACCAAGATATTTGTCAACAGTATTTTTATTGCAACACAAGAAACCATACATATAAATATACATTTAAAGATATTCTTGGTCCTTGGAATACAACCTAAAAACGACAAACTAAACAAAATGGCTGTTTAAATCAAATGACAGTGCCATTTTATCAATAATCAAATAGCACAGTTTTGAAGAATCAGCAAAGCAAAATATGTGACACTTTTAAAGTGCTTATCATTTAGTCGTCTTTGAAGAATGCAAGAAAAATAAAATACCCAATATAAATTTTGTGCTGTGGTCGGCAGAATGTTACCCAATAGCCTACCAGTTAAATAACACTGTACAGACGTGTATACTCGTAGTGTATTTTATCCATGAAGATCTACGTTTTGCAAGACTTTGAATAAAAATAAGCAAGATTGGGCTCTCTACAATAAGATGAATGTGGATTTTGGTGTATAGACAAATATTTTAAAAAGATTATAATAATTGACTCACTACTGCTTCAAGATATTTGCAAATGAGCATACCACCTCACTCCAAGACCAACTGAAAACAGCTAGTTACAAAAATATACCCCGGCACTCATCAGCAGGACGAATTACAGTATACAACGGGAAAAAAATACGTAAAACACACGCATTCTTTACGACTAAAAACCATCAGTGATATAAAAAAAGCAGAAGATACGCACAGGGCTCAACCTTTTAGAAGAACCCCTGGACATCGTAATGCTCATATAGACATCGGCTATGCTTTCTTTGTTTCTTGCAGGCATGGGATCCCCTTCTAAAGAAGAAAATGACAGATACACACACACAGACACACGCATTTAACAAGACCCGTGCAATCAGGCCGCGACAAGAGAAAACGACAGACAAACAAACAGCCCTGATTTTCTTCCTCTGATCGGGAACGCGGCCGGTGAAGGCGGCCAAGGCATGCGGAGCGTGGGCGCCTGGCTGAGGAGCGTCGCACAGGAAGCGCCTCAGTTGGGAATGTCGGCGCTGCTGCAGCGGTTGTCGTACTTGTGGTGGATGATGAGCAGCACCACAGCCAGGAAGAAGCAGACCGACCCCACCGTGATGTAGGCGATGCCCAGGAAGGGGTTCTTGCCGCCCATCCACGAGATGGTGCTCAGGATCACGCGCTTACGGCCGTCGAAGCTGCGCACGGGGTAATCTGATAATGCGGTTAAAGGGTTTGCCTTGTTTTGCTTCGAGCTTAAAAAATAAATAAAGCATGCGCTTCCCATTTTCTATTGTCCATTGTGTTTCTACTGCCTGTTTATTTGGATCGAGAGCTTCACAGGCCCACGTTATGCAACGACCCCTGACGCCGTGCAGTCTGCTAAAAATGGAACTACACATGGACAGCCTGCTTAGTCTTGCCTGCTACGTTTTCTGGTTAATTTAAATTGTGTACATGCTCATTTGTACGACAAGTCATAACATGTAAAGATCAGCAGTCACTCAATGATAGCCTGGGAACCAGAAGAATCTGAGAGCTGAGGTTGCATTTGCTTCTACATAAGATTCTGGCCCTACAGATTTGCTGTAGACCTGGCCTGGGTCAAGTGACTCACAACCGCTTTAATCTAATTTGGGACGGGTTTGATACGCTGAGTGTACAGAGGAGTGCGGCAGGGGAGGCATTTTAATAAGCAACCAAGATGGCTACCGCTGACACTGTTACACTTTGTTGTTCTGCTTGGTTATAGGTCCATCCAGTTGCGTCCAAATGCATTTTAAATCACCCAAATAAGTCACTTAATTTGTCACTTTGGTGGAATTTTGATAGACTACACTCGGAATAACCCAAGTGATGCCAAAGCAAAGAATAAGCTTTAGCTTAGCAACATGTGAAAAGTCAATCAAACCTTCTACATCCTCAAATTGGACTGTTGTGAGTGGCGATAGCGAAAGCCTGAACAGCAATATGCCATTCCTAAATGAATAGAAAGTGTCTTGATCGGAGAAAAAAGCACTGGTAAGACACAAGCACACATTTCATACATTCTGATGGTGGCCGGGGACTTACTCATACAAAGGAGTTAGGTTTTCTTTGAAAACAATGTAAATGAATAGCATTGAAAGAATTAGCTAGTGCTTAGAAGAAGCACTACATAACACATCAGTGGGAACCAAAAGGATACTGTAGGAGACCTCCAGCTCATATTTGCCACTGGCCAGCGTGGGGGCATCCGCCTTCTTCTGGATGATCCGGTACAGCTTGCGGAAGGTGGGCAGGGCGGCCGTGCGCATCCACACGATGAAGTCCTCGTTGATGAAGCCGTTGTTGTCGGGGTCGTTGGGGTCCAACTCGAACACGGGCGTCCTCCAGTTCACCGGCTTCGATGTGCCTGACGAGGTGGGGGAGATATCATAAAAGTTAATGGACAAATTGATGGACAGAAATAATAATGCGAAAATATAATAGCAATTGACTTCTAATGAGGTAAATCAATGTATTCAAGGGGTACTTGAATCACCATTAAAATTACATTCCACCAAATCCATTGCAACCTCACATAATCTCAGTCTATCGATTTCCTTTTATTTCTTAAAGGTCCCATGACATGAAAATCTCACTTTATGAGGTTTTCTAACATAAATATGAGTTCCCCTAGCCTGCCTATGGTCCCCCAGTGGCTAAAACTTGCGTTTTGTGTAAAACGACCACTAGCTGTTCTGCTCACCTTTGAAAAAACGGAGGCTCAAGCGCGCTGATTTGGAATGTCTTTAGGTATGTCGTCACAAATCATCTAAGCTCCTCCCCTTACTCTGCCTGGCCCGCCCAGAGACGTTGGCCCGCCAATGAGACACGACCGTGCGAGCGCCACATGCGTGTGTGTGAATACACACACTGTAACGCAAATGTTTCTTGTCGGTTCTTTGACGTCTCTTGTATTTCCACAACGAGACTGTCGTGGGGGTTATCTGAGCCATGGTTGAGAAGGAATTGGGGGAAAGGAACTTTGGCTTTGACTCGCTGAAGTACATGAACTGCGACATGCCGCTGGTTGCCGCGAGGCACCATCGCCGCGAAGCACCACCGCCCTGCAGCTGGCCTTTAGGCAGCGCGCGGTTCAGTCTACTTCAGATTGATGTGAAAGTTGAAGAACCAGAGACGTCGCAGAACCCGACAAAGTCGTTTGTGAGTCATAATATCGTCTGGAGGCGCACACAGCTTTTTGCCATTATAATATGTATTATATGATATAGATATCTATGTATTATATGATATTATTTAGATATAGAGCTCCAGGACTGTAACGCAAGTGTTGTACACTTCCTTGTTATTTGGATAACCGTTCTGCTTTTGGTGTTATGAAGCATAACACGTCAGACTCTCGTCTCTGGTATTTCTACAACGAGACTCGTAGTGGGGGTTATCTCAGCCAAGGTTGAGAATGAATTGGGGGGAAGGAACTTTGGCTTTGACTCCCTCAAGAACATGAACCACGACATGGAGGAGAAAGGGATTATGGCGGCGAATGTCTCCCGCTTGAGCCCCATTTCCCGCTGCCGAGGGACCACCGCCGGAGGCGGAGGTGCCTAAGCGCTGCCCGGCAACAATCCCTTTCTCCTCCTTGTCGCGGTTCAGTCTACTTCACATTTATGTGGACGTGGAAGAACCAGGAACGTCGGAGAACCCAACGCGGTCGTTTGAGATTCATAATATCGGCTCACACAGCTTTTGGCCGTGATAATATATATTATATGATATACCGTATTTTCCGGACTATACGTCGCTCCCGAGTATTAGTCGCATCAGTCAAAAAATGCTCCATGACGAGGAAAAAAACATATATACGTCGCATCGGTGTATAAGTCGCATTTATTTTTAAACATTTAAACAAGAACGTTTAGTCTGGAGAGACTGAATACAATTGCAATAGCAATATAGGTGTGTCGGTCCCACTCGTAGTTCTGAGAGTATACCGAATTCAGTGACACCGGGATTCCACCGGACGCGTATGCGCCGCGGTCCTAAACCTGAGCGCACGATCGGGAGGTGGAAGTTGCCTTCACAAGTCCAGCGGAGGGCTCCAGTTTTCGCCGGCCAAGTCATGCGCTGTGATATGTGTGACAGCTATGTTGCACAACATTGCAGCTAAGGCTGGGGTAGCTTTGGTTGAACCGGAGGACATTGAGGACGATGACGACGAGAATATAATTTATTCGGTGGTGCAGTAGGCTTGCAGCGTTCAGTTGTAGGCCTAATGAATGACGGTGCCATCTTGCGGCCGAAGATTATGTACGCACAATTTTTGCATATAAGTCGCTTCGAAATATAAGTCGCAGGGCAAGCCAAACTACAAAAAAACCGCGACTTATAGTCCGGAAAATACGGTAGATATCTATGTAGGCTGCATGATAATATTTAGATATAGAGCTCCAGGACTCCCGTGTGTTCTAGAATATTTACAGAACACGGCTAAAGGCTGTGTGTGCCTCGCCATTGCGATAGATCGACTGTAAACAGAGCGCATGGTACCGTGGCTGCAAGCTGCTCAGGGCCACACCCCCACCCTCCTCCTTGACCCGCCTCGCTCCTCCTCATTCGCATTATAGCTACAGACACCAAAACAGCGCATTTGGGGGAAGCTCAACGTGTGACTGGCTCAGAGTGGCTGTAACTCTGCACCACGGCTGAATTTCGGGAACGTCTTTGAATACTGTGTTAGTTGCCCACTAATACCTATATTAAAGAATACATAAAATAGCATGTCATGGGACCTTTAAAGCTGATTTGATGGAGTACATTTTCCCTCATGGCTACGCAGCCAAGCAGGTGACCAATCAGCGTACACACACGTGGCCCAGACCCTGGCCCCTAAAAAATTGCAATCTTGATTCTTTCCAAGACTGTTATTTGGCGTAGATGGGGATACATCCCTCTGTGATAGGTTATGGTTAACTTATGTTTTAAAGATCTTGTTGTCCATCATCTAAATAGACCTAAGTAACGTGGAAGCAAACGGTTCAGCAGAACAAATATTACATTCTTGTGACCTTAATAAGTAAATTACCTTGGAAGGCAACGGTGAGGTTGGCATTTCCACCCGGGTTCCTGAACTTGACGTTCTTGTCGGTCCACCAGGCGATACCCTTCTTCATCAGAACAACAGCAGTCCTGGTGCCGTTGCTCAGGTGGTACAGCTCTAGAGTGTCTGCGGACACAACAAGGATGTAGAGCCAAATAAAGAACGTCAATATGGCACAGCTGAAATAAAAAAAAACAACTCTGCCTTGTCTGCAAACCGATAAACCAATCATTTGTTCTCCAAAGTGCACTCAAGATATGCGATTTCACTCAGGGTTCAACTGGCAATACAATCTAAATGGTTTACAGGAAAGAACAGGCACAAAGGGCCAGGGCTGTCTGATCACCATCAAGATGACTTACCGTTGAAAAGGCTGTTAGCGATGGCACCACATGGAGCAATAGGAAGTTTATCGGTCATCGCATATCGGTAGGGTTCACATTCCTTGCTCGGGCTCTGCACAATAGAAGACGATGACAAAGATGTAGCGAAAAGCAGATCCGTTTCGAGCACTGCTTGAAATGTGGCAAATATGTAAACGGTCACATCATATTAATGTTGACACGATTAAGGCCCCTTCGACTCGCAAACCTTTAATGATGTCAGATCACCGTTCAGCTGGCTGTCGTCTCTTGATTTGACGTAGCGTCTGTGATTTTGATAGAAGTTGGATAGGCCGTAGTACATGAACACATTGCTCTGCAGGGGAAGATAATGTAAAATGGGTCAATGTGACTTTATGAGGAAGAAAAATCTGATTTTAAACCAAACTAGGAACACCTAGTTTTCTATTTCAGGTGGAGACAAACTACTTCTGCGTAAAATTGGAATCAAACAACACAAAGCAAATACTTGTTGCATTGTGGAGGTCTGAGTGATCATCACACACAGCAAAGTAAACACAAGTTCCTGTTTCAGACTGTGGTTTTAAAAGGTTGGCTCCTCTCAACAGGCAACTAGAAGGGTAGCCTTGTCAGCAGTGCCCTGAGTGAGGGGAGCAAAGAACTCACTAATGGCATGGTCTAAAACCGGAGCAATCGATTATCATAACAGCCTGCTGTAGACAGTACGGGAATAATCAAGGTCTGAGCCAAGCCAAGTGACTATTTGAAAGCATTGTCAGACAACGTTAATTTAAGAGCAGACGACGATTATAGCCGCAGCCCCTATTATTGCACACAATTAAATATGCATTCGTTGTATCTGTTCGTCGACTGTTTGCAAGTTTAACAGTTATACCTCAAAGGGTTGTTCAAGGGTGAAAGGCACTTTACAGGTGCAGGAACTCGTGCTGTTCCAGCTGTAGTTCTGAGCGCAGTTGTAGCATGGACTGGACGCCTCGATACCTGTGTAATCAATCTGAAAACAATACACAGACACATGAGCGCGTTTTGCAAAACAAAACAGCATAAACGATGAATAACTTGATACTATAGCATTGTTTTACTGCACAGGAAGCTGCGGCCATCATCACCTCGAACTCCTTGATGTTATTCGAAGTCACAAACAAGCCGATGCCAATGGGGATGAAGATGAGGCCGATGACAAAGAAAGCGGGCAGTACGGTGCCAGCCGTCAAGATGGGCTGCCACGCAGGTAACCTCTGCTGCTTGAACGCCGTGTTGTCCGGCTTTTTGCTTTTGACAGCTCCTGCTCCACCATTGCCCGGAGCACCCGAGTGATGTCCGTCCTCTTCCTTGGCGTTGTAGCCTGACGCCATCATGGCAGCGATCGCTCACCAAACAACACAGTAATCCAGTTTAGTTTCGGATATGTTATATCCGTCGTCGCAAGTCGCAACACCAAAGTTGAATGCGAAAACGTTACAGAAAAAAAAACGTATAAAAAATCAATGTGAGTATTGGACCCGCGATTTTGATTAGTGCTGTGTTGTGTTGATTTTAAGTAAGCTGCTCTGAGAAAGGGAAGACGAAATGTAGGAAGTATCTTGACCAATGGCCTGTTGATACGTCATTGCAACGTCATACAAGAAGTTAACGGCTCGTCACATGGCTAGTAATCTAGAGACGGATGGGGCGTGTCTTCATAGGCTAATAACAATAAGCCCTAAGTAAGAAGTTATAATTTAGCAATAATAATAGATAATGATACTGATAATACTAATACTTCTTATTTTAGTATTCATGATAGAGAAAAGTAACTTCCCCCATTGAAGTGGATTTACTAAAATAGTTTGGACACTACCCTTAACATTTCTCAATATTTAATTTTCAAGAGGAAACAAAAATACACAAATACAAATGCATACGCAATATACATTGGAATCTGATTATCCATATAAAGTCTTTCATTTAAATTACCTTTTATTACAAAATCCTTTAGATATAAAGAAAGCGTTACTTACATGTACAATGCAATATTCTAGTAAAACATTTACAAAATATATTTAGAATGTATAAACACGTGAGTCAACTGATGCATATGTTGCAATAGAAAACCCTGACATTTCACTCAAACTACAATCACACTGTGGATATCAGACATTGTTTTTCCATCTACATTTCAGAAATAAATATGAACACAAACACAAATACATTGGCACCTAGTTAAAAATGTGTCATTATTTGAAGTACAACGGTTCCGTGAGTCCTTAAGTTGATTGAGGAAACAGCTGTGAGTGTTTCTTGTGCTACAAATTGCCTGTAACTCTATGCAGCACCATGTTTTGCATGTACATCACAGGGGCCACTCAAAAGCTATGGTTTAGTAGCTCACACTGACTCAGCACTTTACATTACAGACCCATCACCATCGATCTCTTCTACTTAGGCCTTTCCTCCATTTTGAAGGGCACCGCTGTTCACCGTGGACTTCTTCACCTCTATCCTCATGGACTGACTCTCTAGCCTCACTCCACCGGACATGCCCAGCACCGTCTTCCCTGTCTTCAGGTTCTTGGACATGGGGATCCGGGTCAGCCCAGTACGAGTGGTTTGGGCTTCATGCCCGGTCTATTGCAAGAGTGGAAAGAAAGAAGATGGGATCAAATCAATTAAAGGGTGAAAAACACATTAAAAGTATGTATGTATGTATGTATGTATGTATGTATGTATGTATGTATGTATGTATGTATGTATGTATGTATGTATGTATGTATGTATGTATGCATGCATGCATGCATGCATGCATGCAATGCATGTATGCATAAATGCTTGTGTGTGAGACAATTCGAAACACTTTAAACTTCACTAGTAACAAGTACCATGTGAGAAATGTGAATATGTGTTCAAGACTCTGTTTCAGCCATTCACTATCACTTGTTTGGTGTCAAGTCACTCCAAGGCTGTTTTGTGTCAGTGAGGCCAGCAAGCACCGTGAGACCATTTGTGAATAGAAATAAACAAAAGGTACATATGAAAATATGTCTCGAAGATATGCATCACTGTGTCTCTCCAGTCAACAAGGTCATAATTTGTATTTTCTATCAGCAATTTGCATCTCAGGTCTTTACATGTGCTTACTTTTTTTTTTTTTTCATGGGGCATACAGTTGACACAAATACACACATTTGATAGATACCCTTGAATTAAATCCATTTCTTTCACTAAAGGCACATTACCATGCTTTGTGAAGGCCGACTGCTTGATGACACGGGAGTGATGGTTATACTATTGCTGGCCTTGATGGCGGTGGCCCTGGCCATGGTGGTGCTGGTGGTGGTGGTGATTTGACGCGGCGAACGCAAAACTGTCCCGGTGGACAAGGTCATCTCTTTGCCCTCCACCACGGGTCTGACGACCATTTTGGGGCCGGCGCTGTTACCGAGGTGGATGTGTATCTTGCTGTCTTCACTGGTGGTGATGAGGTTAGTGTGGCACTTCCTGATGGCCACTGGGACCATCTGCTTTTCTGGCGTGACCTTGAACACGGCACGGCCCATGGTCATCTCCTGGGGTTCCGGAGAGGCCGAGTGGTCGGGTACGACAGCCGTGCTCGTCGTCGTGATGGAGATCGGTGACAAGGGCCTCCCCGATGCGGCGGAGCAGACCCTGCCGCCATCGGGGGACTTGGCCCTGGATATTGTCGTGATTGTGACCGGGGACTTTGCTCTCTCTGGGCCTCGGATCCCAGTGAAAGACTTCACCCTCTGGTTGGATGCAGAGTGGGTGGGAATGATTGTGATTTTAGACTTGGGGTGAGACGAGTTGGGGCTGAGTGGGACAGAGCTGGAGAAGAAGCTGTCACCCGTGGGGCTGCTGATCTCCAAGGTCGCGGTGCTGTTCTGGTGATCGGGCGTCACCCGGATGTGCACTGGCTGTCCTTGTTTCTGGATCATTGTCAGTTCAGTGGGCAAAGCGTCTCCATTGACGTGCAATGGCTTTTCTAGGCTGTTCCCTGACGGGGCCGTCTCCTTTTTCCTCATCCATGGGATCCAAGACTTCTTTACACCCATGTCACTGGTGGATGAAGGGCTGCGTTCAAGGGCACTGAGCTTTTCAGATGACTTCTTGAGACACTTCTGTCTGAAGTTGTTCATGATATGATTCTCTTCTTGGACCGACTTCCTGATGAAAACAGCTGGGCAATCCTCCTCTGCCGTATCCATGGGCAACACGTCCGTCTGCACTGCCGTCGAAGTCATAGCGATGTCCATCATCCTCCTCCCATTCATGCTGGGCCTTAAGGCTCGGCTTTGTCGTTTAGTCACGTCCAGCTCTTTGGTCAGGTGAATGACCTCGATGCTCATGTTCTTGGCTTTCTCCTCTTCTTCCAAGAACCTTTGCTGCAGCACTGAGTAATCTAGCTGGAGCTGAGACAGCTGGTCTTCTTTGTTCATGAGCTCATGGATCTTCTCCTTGAGAGCCACAACGTCAGCTTGGAGGTCTTTGGTCATGGCCTCCTCTCGCTTACAGCATTGTTGGAGATCTTCTCTGTGACAATCCTCCTCTCCTTTCTCTATAGCTTTGTTCCGTGCGATCTGACTCCTCATTTCTTCAATCTGCCGGGAGAGGATGTTAGCCTTGTCTTGTTCGGTGAGGAACTTTTTCTCTAAGAGGTCGCACTGATCCTCCGTCTTGATCAAGTCGCCCTCTACCACCTCGAGTTGTTTGAGGCGTTTCTTTAGCTGTTCAATTTCAATGGTCAGTTCCATTAATTTGTTGTCATCTGCTATGGCAGAGCCAGATCCTCTACCCAGTTCACATCTTCCTATGTTTTTAAGCTGTGACTTTTCTGCTGGGTCCAACCCATCTAACCTCTTTTTCAGTTGGTTGATCTTGCAGTTTAGGTCTTTATTTGTATCCAATTCATTCAATATTTTTGTGCTCAACTCTCTATTCTCACTGGTTAGAGTTTCTACTTTGTTCCCCATTTCGGATTTTAACTTCAGGAACTTTTTGCTCTCATCTATTAGTCTTTCAGTGACCTCCGTAACCTTTCTCTGTTCAATTTTGAACATATTGCCTAAATCCTCCTTTTTCTTCTCCTCGGACTTCATCCTATCCATTAGATTCTTTCTTTCGTCCATCAAAGCAACTGTCAACGACTTCAGTTTACTAAGGTCATCTTTGAGGCTCAGTTCAGACTTTTCTAGCCGCAACTCGGAAGACTCAACCTCTTTCATTCGAATCCGCAGAGCTACCAGCTCATCCGACAGCTCCTTCGTCAGCCCCTTCTCCCTTTCCAGTGCAGTGTTCAACTGGGTACATTCAGTCTTGATGATGCTGAACGCACCCTCCAGCCTCTCTAGTTCCACCATTCTCTTCTGGAGCTTCTCCACCTCCAGCCGGAGGACTTTGCTCTTGCTGTCCTCGTCCTGGAACCTCTTCCTCAGCTCTTTACACTGACTCTCAGTCTTGGTGATCTCCTCATCCTTACCCTCCATCTCCAGCACCCGCTTCCGCAGGTTCTCCAGCTCAGTGATCAGCGTGGAGTTTCCACACTCGCCTTTGCTGATCTTCTCTCTCAGCTCCTGCAGCTCATCCTCCGATTTCTTCAGCGTCTTGTTGCTCTCCTCAAGCTCCGCCACCTGGTGCACAAGACCTGAAAGTTTGGCGTCGAGCAGGCGGTTCTGGGCCTCCTGGTCGGCCAGCTTGGCGCTCATCTCCTCATGCTGCTGGGTGAACGTGGATGATTTCTCCCGGAGCTCGGTCTCCAGACCCACCGCCCTTTGGCTGTCCTCCTGGGCACGGGTGCCGGCTTCACCGAGGGCCTGTTCCCGCTGCTGCAGCTGCAGGCCTAGCTCCTGGACGTGCTGCCCGTGTTTGTCCATCTGCTCCAGGTGAAGTTGCCGCTCATCCACCAGCATCAGGGCAAAGGACTTTAGCTTCACCAGCTCCTCGCGCACCTTGGCCAGTCGCTTGGAGTGCTCCCTCTCCTTCTTGGCCTGGTAAGCTTTCTCGTTCTCGAGTAACTTCTTCAATCTAGAAAGGAATCAAATAGAGAAAAAGAAAGAGGCATCCTGGATTAGCTTGGGATGACATTGATTTTTAAAAGTAGGTATCTTTGTGGGTCTTGATCATATCATGAAATGTAAAGTTAATCTAAAGTGCATGTTAGGGTTAGGGTTTTTCTCTTAAAAGTCACTTAACTATTCAATAATCTCTTCTCAAGATATGTATATTGTCCCATGATTGTAAATGTTCTAAATGTATGACAAAGATTACCTTGTGGGGTGGTATGGATGATTGCTGGTTGAAGCAGCCTCACCTGGCCCGAGTCTGACTGAAGGGACTCTGTGGCTGGGTGAGGCTGCACACCTGTTGTGCATTGAGCAATCAGTGTGCACTGGTTAAACCAGCCATCATCACATACACTGAGAGAGATTTGCATGGCAACATGGAGCACCAGCTCATATCATTGTCAATTAACTTCTATGATGGTGATGTTTTCCCACATCACCATCCTATGTCCTTAGTGGTTTGGAGAGGACCCACAATGGGCGCTAGTCTAACAATCCTGGCACCTAGGTGACTTTAACTGGGCTCCTCCCGATATGGACAGAATGGTGACGTTGGAACAACGATTTATTGTGGAAGTTGATACGATTCACCAAGTTTTATCAGTTGATGACCAGCCATTATCCACACACACACTCCAGACCTTATAGAAATACATGATTCTATCATCTACCGGATTGAAAAATACCCAGTTAATGAATAGTGTATTTGTAGAGTAAACAAACAGAACAAACAAAGCAGTTAAAGAAAGCTAAAATTTGAAAATATAAGCAATAAAATCAAATACTTAGACTTTATGTTGTGATGCTATGACCCGAGCATCAGGACACAAACTGAAGTGCAGCGGTCAAACACTTGATACTGCGATATCCTTCCCCTTTTTTCCGTTGGATAAGAGCTTAAGAACACAAGCCTCATGAGAACGTTTCCCAAAGCCCTCTGACCGAGAGCGCTCCCTTTCTCTGAGCCTCTTTCTATGCTGCTCATGTCCATTAACAATTCACCCACAGTCAAATTACATGCAAAGCACAAGGAATGCAAAGAAGATGCTCAGTCTTTGTGTGCCACCCCAGCACGAGAACAACGAATCACAGCATTTCCTTTTGTTAAAATAAAAGAGGCATAAGAATCCAACATACGTTTCACCCATCCATATAAAACTTAGGGCTGCTGCAGGCCAAATAGCCTCAAAAAGTTCCCCAACCGTCTTCAAAATATGTAATCGCCAGCAACACTATTTAGCGGCCTAGGACAGGCAGCGTATGTAACTCACCTCCGATGTTAACTCTAGCAGGAACACGTGATCATTTTTAAGCCATTGTTTAAAGTCCGGTGATGGTGAGTGTCAGCTGACAGGGGGCCTCCCTCTCTCCACAGCCACATAGGCCCACACTCCCTTCTTGTCATCAGGACGAACACAGGTGAGCCCATGCACAGGAGCAGCACCTCACTTCTAAGTGATAGACTAGAGTGCATGAATGTGTGTTTGTGTGCGTCTGTATGCATGTGAATATAAAGGAGGTTACGATTGGTTGGAAGCAGGACTCTTTGCAGGGGGTGGGTCCCTTGCCAAAGCAGGGAGGGAGGGGGGGGGGGGGCGGCGTTCAGCAAGTCTACCCCTAAATTAACTCCTGTTATTCATCTTTTGTCACTTACACAAGGGTTGGAGTAATTCAATTAAAAGTTTTTCCCACTTTAGAGCTATATTTTGTACTCGAGTGTACTCATAAACATTCTTTGTGTAAATTCAGTGTTGGTTTGAAGAAAGTCCAACCTCCTATTTATATAAAAATTGGATATACAATAACAAAGTATACATTAACAAAGTCCCATAAGAGCATAAGAGCTCTGGCATATACGTTATATATATATATATATATATATATATATATATATATATATATATATATATACACACATACATACATACATACATACATACATACATACATACACACACACACACCAAAGTGACAGCATAATTCCACCTAATGGCAAGGAGCGCTGGTCTACACACACACACACACACATAATGAGAAATCCAGAGACTGCGGATGGGCCAGGTCTCTCCTGGGAGGGGTGGAAGACCAGAGGAGGACAGAATGTACAATCGCTTCAATGAGGTGCTGTGTGAAAAGTCTAAATGAGGGTTGGGGGGGGGGGGAAAGGAGGTGTTTCAATGTGTTCGCTAAACACACGTAGTACAGCCTGGTGGTTAGTGTAGTTACCCATGAAAGAGAGAAGAGCGTGACACACACACACACACACACACACACACACACACACACACACACACACACACACACACACACACACACACACACACACACACACACACACACACACACACACACACACACACACCTGTGAATGGACTATTCCATTGATTGATTTGACCTACAGGTTATTAAAACATAGCTGTGGCACCGCTCTTCTTATGCAGTGCATTGGAGATCCTACATCCTAAATCGTTAATAAAGGCCCATTAACGCGGTGCACGTATGCATTCATATCACGCAGGGCACCTGGCTCCTCTCCTGCCAAGTAGCAGACAGGGGAGCCTGGCTCCGCTACTGAGGAGACAAGCAGATGTCGAGAAAACAGCACGTCCACGTTCTACGCTTCCACTGCCGCAAGTCAGTGACACCTTAGCATTTGGCCGTCTCAAATTACACACACCGTTTTGTGTGTGTGTGTGTGCGTGCGCTTAGGCGTTTGTGTGTGACAAATTGTGCCGATTTTTTACCTTGAGGTTGAATGTTGATCTTTACCTTTTGAGACCATCACTTTGAATAAGTGTTTAGGAGCAACAGTGATGTCATATGTTGAGCGTGTGTGTGGATGGTGGCTGGTGGAAGCAGCCTCACCTGGCCGAGTCTGATTGGACTCTGGGGCTGGGTGAGGCTGCACAACTGTTGCACATTGAGTCATCAATTTGCACAGGTTAAACCAGCCGTCACCGCACCCACTCAGGGACATCTCCTACATGGAGCACCAGGTCATCCGTCATTATCTGCAAACCTTATAACAAACTGGTTTCCAACATCACCACCTCAAAAGCCCAGTAAAAGTCACCTTACTGGAGCGTAGCATGTAGAATAATTAGCTGTGATGTAAGCAAATGGTGATGCGTTATTATAATTTATAAAAAATTGCATTCTAATCGACTTTCAATGTATAAAGTCCAGTAAGGTTGCTTGGTGGAATGGCTTCTTGTTTTCCGTTTACACTATGTTGTCATCGGGGTACTTAAATGCGTGCACGCCATGAGCACAAACACAGGTGCGATCTGTAGAAGGGGGGGGGGAAAATGTCGAGAAGAAAAACGCATCATATTCCTGGTGGGACAGCACCTCACTCACCCCCAGCTCCCCGCTGGAATGCGCTCCGAGCCGCACTGGCCCGTCTGTTTCGGGAGACCGAAGATTGAAGCAGAAACGGCCTGCCAAAGAGCTGTCAAAACAAGGTGTTCCACCGTAATGACGACTCTCGACGGACGTAAAACATTAGTCGCTTAGCGAGAGAGCGAGCCCCAGCGGTAGTGTATAGCACCGAGAGATTGATGTGCTGCTAAAAGAAGGAAATCAGACGTAAGCTGGTATGTGGCGGTACGTGGTTGAGGGCAGAGTAAAACGGAGTTATTGAAGCTTTGTTTACAGCATGTGCATGACCTTCTGCCTGTGTGCTTTTCTGTCAATATGATTGGTAAAGAGGAAAGAGACAGGAAACACTCACCTGATTGTAACTTTTGTTTTCACATCATATTTTCGATACAGCTTCTATTAACAGACCAATCTGCAGTCAATGCAACAATACCGGGAGTGTGTGTGTGTGTGTAGGGGGGGGGTTCCAATGTGCGTGACTCTTAAAAAAAAACATTAACCATCCTCAGGAACGGCAGATATTTCTCCTCCTTTATATGTTCACCACCTGACATCCAAATTGCTCCGTGGATGGCTGACGGCTGAGAGTCGGGGAAAATCCCCTCATCGGCGCCCATTATTATCACTCACATTCTTACACATGTTTGGCACGGCACCTTTGCCTCTCTTTCGCTCACTATCGCCGCTACAGGGCCCCAGGGCGTCGGCTGATCCTGATAATAAGGTGCCAGAGATGAGGAGATGCCTCCGTCTCACACCCGTGGCTAGCTCCTGTCCAAACAAGCGGTGTGACACGTTATTGGATTGGTCCACGTTTCATCCGAAGTGACAAGTGTGAGTGATAAGTTCTGAGGGCAGAACTGAGAATGAAGACATCAATCCATCCATTTTTATATCCATCTGTCCATACATCTATCGAACAATCTCACCAATCCACCCTCCCACATCCATCCACCCATTAATCCGTTCATTCGTTCATCATATCTCGCCTACAGTTAATATCTACACCCTCTGGTCTATTTTGGGCGGATCAAAATACAGTAAACAAAGGTTTATGGTAGCAGAGCTGGAATTAATAAATGTCCCTGTTAGCAACTGCTAGCCGTAGGGAATGTGGCGGACTCCGATGGCCACGGAGTGAAAAGCAGCCAGCATTAACATGTGGTCCCCTCCCATCTCCCCTTAGCAGGGTGAGCGAGGGCGCCCTGTTAGCACGCCCAGCTGGAAACCACCTGGCACCGAACACAAATCACCTTGATCCTGCCACCTGATCCGCCAACTCAGAGCCTAAGGGATCAGGTGCCACAGTATAGGCCAGCAAAGGCAGGGTGAGTTGAGTATCACTCCTTTTTTACACTATGAACTCTCGACTCGGTTTCGTAACAAGTACATGTTTGTGTGAGTCTAACTCGGGTGTGTGTCGCTGGCTACTACAGCTATCTGATGGCTCAGGGCCTTAAGAGAAGTTAAGGCTTTGGTGACCTTAGGGCCCGTCTGCAAATATGTCCCATCAAGGTAGGCAAGACACTATGAACTATTAGTTTATTCACGCAAATGTGTAGATGGGATTTCCTTTCAAGCTACTCAACAGAAATTGCAAATACAGGCACGGTGGCTTTTTGCTGGGGGTTAAACATTCCTCAAGGTTAAGATCAGTGGAAACGCACTCAGCTGTTAAACCTAAGCAAGTTAAACTACAATTGGATGCATTTCAAAATGTTTTTATATCCAACATTTCTAATTAAGCAACATTTCTCTGCCTACATATAAAATGCCCTGAAGCCAAATTTGCGATCGTTTTTTAAATGGTGTGATTGCTTTTTAGAATATACACTTGAATATGAAAATTACACTGGCTCGAATATGAAGTATTCACATTCTCTCGCCTCGGCATGTTAAAGTAAACTGAAAATAAACTCTCGCTGTCTGGGAAATGGGCCAGAAAAGTACGGCCATGAACCAAGACAAGCTCTTTCTCTCTCAACTCTCTCTCTCTCTCTCTCTCTTATAGCCTCTGATGGCCTCTCCATTCTTGTGACAGTGATTTAGCGTCCACAGCCTGCTTCCTGTGTCCTCTGCTAGGAGCTGAAGAGAGGGAAATAGAGAGAGAGAGGGAGAAGGAGGGCTATGGAGAAACATTGAGTGTGAGTGCAGGTCCACTGGGGGTCGGACTATTTGAAGTTTTGACAGTGGATGAAATGCTGCAGGATGTGTAGCGCCAGCCCACAGGTCCGCACTGCAGATGACTGACTGTATGGATTACATTCGAGATACAAGCACACTGCCTGTCCTGCACCCATGGACACACACACACACACACACACACACACACACACACACACACACAAAGGCACAAAGGTACAAAGGCTCTAAAGTTATTGTACAGATAAGTCAAATCCTTGTGTTAAATAAGAGGACTGTTATTGGCTAAAGCACCGTGGGATTGACGCTTCCATCTGAAAGCATCCTTTAAGTTTTCTCTTGGCGAGCATTGATGCTAGCAAATGCTAAATCAGAGCATGTTCTATTTGTCTGACTATGATGGTTTGCTGTTGTATTTCCTGCCGGGAACCCAAACCGAATTGCTGCTTTGATTATTCTCACTGTTGTTGATTCAAATCTGCCAAATTACAACATTTTACATGCATAAGAAGGAAAATTTACCTTTCAGTGATCCTTGTGAATCCACATACAACCACCATGCTATTGTGTTTATGTCTCTGCTTTTGGGATCAAACCCTCTGAATCTTTGATTGTTTAATGAGCGTAGGTCATTTGGGATTTGAGGATCCGTGCCTTCTCTCTCTCTCTCTGTCCATGAACCTTTCGGTTTTATCTTTCTGACCAGGCCGTGTGCATGTAAGGCCACATCCCGTCTGTAATGGCCATGGTTTCTGTGAGGCCCTGGGGACTGATGGTCCTGTATACTGTCGTTGACTGCCTCAAGGTCACTTTCAAACATGGATTTCTTTTCAACATCCATTGGCCCTGAACCTCTCGTGCTCCTCTCCCTCTCTCTCTCTCTCTCTCTCTCTCTCTCTCTCTCTCTCTCTCTCTCTCTCTCTCTCTCTTTTCTCTCCTGCCTTTATCTTGCCCTCACTCGTCCTCCATGTCCCCCAGCTCTTCATTCAACCTCGTGATTACCTCTTTCCATCTCTTTCTTTCTCTAGCGACAGATTGCAATGTTTTGTTTTTTTAATTCAAGCAGCTCTCTGTATTCCTTCACATGTATTCATCGAATTGCAACCATTTCTCAATTCATACTGCTTCCCCCCCTCCCCCGATTGCATTAACCTTGTTTATTGGTTTCATAAATATTTTCTGAGGTTCCCTGTGCGTGTGTGCATGTGCGTGAGCGTCAATTCAATGTGCTCCTCAGTTGAAGACGGACTGCGCCCGGGTGCCCACCTCTCCCTCTCCTGCTCCAGCAGGTTGGTGAACTCGTCACTCTTGTTCATGTAGTCCCCGTGCTTGTGCTTCTCCAGGTCCAGCTCCTGCACGGTGCGGCGGTGGCTCTTCTCTGCCAGCAGCAGCTGCCCCAGCATGCGACGGTACGTCTCCCTGTGCTTCTCCTGCAGCCTCTCCAGCTGACAGACACCGGCCCAGGGATCACAGTCAACGCAAAGTGGGGAGCGGGCGGGTACTTTTTCACATGCTAGCGAGGGGTGGGTCGTTTTTTTTTCCTGATGTATCTAGGGCTTGGACATCGAGATGGCACAACATGGTTTTTGGTTGTGGTGGTATTCTGATCAAAAGATTTAAATGAATACAAAATACAAATTTTGGCTGTGACTAGTCTAGGTCAAAGTATATTTACATTTAGTTAGGATTTTCCATCACTACAACTCTCTCTTTCGAGTCACCACAAATGGCAGAGTAGCGCCAACCAAAAGTCCCATGATTCATTTCAATGTACAAGCCCGATACATGCAGGTACCGCAGGTATCGACACACACATTGACAAGCAATGCGCAAACAAATGGATAGACGCACACGCAGACAGACAGACAGATAGACAGACTTATGGGGACAAAAATTGGGACAAACACGTGCACAAATAAAAGTACTCTTGTAAACACACGCACGCACACACACACACACACTCACATTCACGCACACAAATGCATGTAGATACACACACACGCGCATGCATGCAGATACACACATAAAAATGAATGCATGCAAACAGTTCAGAAGGTGAGGTATGGAAGGCTAAACCTTAACCTCATCTGAAACCAACACTACACCATTTCCTGACATATCGATAAAACATTGACACGATAGACAAACAAATGTGTCACTTTACAGCGCTTTTATAGACATTCACCAAAACACTGACCTCAACCAGGGGCTTCTGGTAGGGTTCCTGGTTCGGAGGGCCCTTGGACCCGGAGATCAGGCCATCCCTCTGCAGGGCCTGCAGGGCCGAGCCAGGCTCCGGGGAGCCGTAGTGGGACTCCAGTCCTTCGGGACGGGCCTGCTTGGACTTCATGATGCGGATGATGTCTTCACGGGCCTAAAAGCACACGGCTCATTGATTAGAGCACAGAAGATGTAGAGATACGTTGATAAGATGATGTATATAACACAACAGGGGGGTTATGTTATATAGTGTACCTAAAGCTATATGAACACACATATACAATATTTATCTATATATTTATAGATCTTTATGTATTTATTAATAAGTATGCAATACTTGAAATTATACGTTTTGTATACGTCATTACCGTTTTCAACCACAAGGTAGGGCTATAGTGCAATTAAATTCGAGGCAGCCCAAGGAAAAAACTAGTTTTTTCATACACAGCATAACATCATACCAACACACCATACCAGAGGCCTTTTTAATATCAACGCTGCAGTTGTTAGCAGTAAGCAGTCAATAGCAGCTTGAAGACGTACTGTGTAGAAATGTTACTCTTTTTGGTAAGTCATTCACCCGAAAGGTCCAATAGCCTAGGGTCAAATCCTAAAAAAGAAATGTAATAAAGATAATATTGTGAAATAAACTCCTAATCTACCAGGTTTTCTCTGTTTTCCCATATAGTAAATCATCTAAAGTGGTAACATAAGCCAATAGAGCTCATTGGATTTGACTCACTCGAGATATGCTTGCGGCGGATGGCAGCATGTGAAATGCTCCCTGACACAATGCGACCTGTGAGAGATGCAACATGAGCACAGACACAACTCCTTTAAAGCTCATGCATTCCTGGTGACCTCACCTGAACCTCTCCCTCCATGATGCCCAGCAGTTTGAGCAGGTCTCCTTTAGAAAGCCCCATCAGGCCCTCTCTCTGATCCCCAACGTCATCTTCGGAATCCACGGATATCTTCTTCTTCTTCATCTCCTCCTCCTCCTCCTCTATCTCCTCTGTGATGACCGCTGCTTTTTGGTGTGTCTCGTCTTTTGGTTGAGGTTTGACCTGGTTGAGGCTCTTGATGGGGAGAGTCACTTCCTGTTGGGGGTGGATGTCGCGGTCTCCTTGGGGCACACCGAGGACGCCTTTGGCCGGCCCCTCCACCCCGTTGCTCTTGGACCTCATGTTCTACCTGAGGAACACCAAGGAACCTGAGGGAACCCAGAACAAAAGGATACATGTTATTACAAAGGTAAACCTGCATGCTGGGGTAATACACATGGAATAGTGATCACAAGAGACTAATATATTGTTGTCGGTACTGTCCCCCATCATTAAAGTCTTCGCTTAACATAACCATCTTGGTATGGAACCGTCCCATGGGATACATCTAACCCTTTTTTGCCATTATCAATGTTTCTTAGCTTGGTTGTTTGGGCTATTCAGTTCATATCAGTTAGACGAGGATGGACGTAGTAAGATAAAAGTAGTGAGAGACATTTAGTGAGGTGAGATGGAAAGATAAAGGACATTTTTGGAACATGTTTATTTCCTAGTTCACTTAATATTCTTTAGAGACTTGAGCTTTTTCCAACATGTTTACCTTGAACAAAGTCCAAAAACAGGTGAAGAACTTGAGACACAGACAAGGAGACAACTAAGCTAGGACTTAATGAGAGGAATGCATTGTAGGTTGTACGGCTTTGGCTTCACATAGCTTCATATCTGAGCAGCTGTCCAGCAAATGATTTAACTTCTAAGATACTAGTTCATGCATAGATAAGAGCTGAGCTGATGCAAATTAATAAAATGTGTGTGTGTGTGTGTGTGTGTGTGTGTGTGTGTGTGTGTGTGTGTGTGTGTGTGCGTGTGCGTGTGCGTGTGTGTTTGTGTGTACATAGCCACATTCTGTTTGACTGCTGTGTGTTTCAGTCACACCCTAGTTTGGTGGCATATCTCATGTGGAGAGATGAATCTTAGATGGAAACAGTGCTTGCTTTTAAATCATTCTCTTCCATGAAGAAAATGTACCGCTATCATGTCTGAAAAGCTTTTACACCATATGACACATTGTTTTGATATCACAAATGAGGTTTCACAACATCATGATAACTGTTTTTAATAACTTTCTTAACTGTGAAGGGCGAGAAGACAGGTCTGGGATAAAGTTCTTATCTTATCTCGTAGAGTTTGAGGCATACCTTTTTAATTAAGGGATGTGTATGTGCGCTTTTGTGTGTGAGAGAAACGATGACAGTATTAACACTTGTAAAAGGAAGGGACCTTGAACTGTGTTCTGTTTGACAGGCGGTGGAGGGAAAAAAAAGAACAACTGACTTTAATGACAAACAGATATTGTATTAACTCCCCCCCCCCTCCCCCCCCCAACCTCCCATCAGCAACACATCTCCCCACCGGTGATGTCATAGCAATCCCCCACCCCTTGATTCACGTTCTGAGACGCCTAGAGTGGGCTCGTCAAACTATGTCATGCATTTTCTCCTTAGCACACACCCGAACACACGCATGCAATACACGCACGCTCGCACACAAGCACAGAAATGCAATTAATCCTACGCAAACACACACACACACACACCAACATGCACCCACACAAACACACATGCAAATAACCATACATTGGGACCATGAGTGCATCTATACTATATGCATGCGTGTGTGCACACACACACACACACACACACACACACACACACACACACACACACACACACACACACACACACACACACACACACACACACACACACACACACACACACAAACCTCTTAAATCCCATCAGTCCCACACCGCCCTGTTGACCCCTCTCCCTCGCTTCACACCGGAGACATCTTGAGTGTGGTCATCAAACTATCGCATGTAGACGCACACGCACACAAACACACACAAACACACACACACACACACATACGCACACGCACATGCACATGCACACGCACGCACACACCTTTGAACAGCTAGGGAGGTAGAGAGAGAGAATATGAAACCGGGATGCATGTGCTTTGTATATGCTAGCACACCTACACACATATAAATAGGCAATAATACTATCATTGAGTAATCGCTTTGGAACACACAAACACAGACCCACACACAGACCACACACACACACAAATGCAACGCAGGACTTGTGAATCGGGTACCATCCCAGTGGGAAACGTGCCACAGAGCTCCCTAAGAGGGCCGCAGGCAACAAGGAATCCTGCACATCGACTTTGCAACGTTATTCAAACAAGATGTCCATTATAAAGAAAGCGGTCCCGAGGGACGGGGAGGAGGGGGGGTTCCTTCTATGTGCGAGATACAAGGGATGGGCAGGCGCTCTGGTCATGGGTCCAGTTCTCACCAAACAGCACATTTATCTTACTGCAGCCGCTGTGGTCTGTTGAGCGCAGAGACTTAAAGCAGCACGACTACTCCTAATGACCCCCGATAACTATTCTCTTTGAATTCCCTCTTGTTTTTTTTCCAGTGAAACAACAAACAACAGCAACAACAAAAGGAAGGCACATAAAAGAGGCCCGAGATAAGGCAAAGGGGTCGAATCTCTTGTATTGTCAAACCCAAGACAAAAATGCAACCAACAAAGCTATCTGGCGGGGGCCGGGGGGAAGGTCGTTGGGTTTGAATCGCCTCGGAGGATTCAGTGGCACCTTGGATAGAGTTCAACCCCGACTGCTCCTCTCCTTCTGTCCGTCAGTGGTGGCCGTGGAGCCAGAGGTAGAACCCCCCAGCTGCTACTCTGCTTAAGAAGCTCACTCAATCATGCACCAGATAGTTGGGGATAAAAAAGACGAAACGCACCGGGGTGCCTTGGAAATGAAAGATGATTTAGGGCGATGAAATGCAACCGGTCGCTGGGTTATTTATAGTTATCTGGGTCGAGGTCGTCAAGCGATCAAACTTTACTTTATTGGCTTTACTGCCTGGTTTTTCGGACTCGCAAAGCCCCCAGACACTGACTTCAACCGAGTGGGCAGCATCTGTCTGGGCAGTTTCGGTTACATTTGATGGTTCGATAAATCCATGGCAGTTTTTGTACATCTATATAATTTTACTCAAGACATCTTTACTTTCAATGTACGGAATTATTTGTCATTTGAAGTTAAAAGCTTAAAAAGGATATTGGTCTCTTCTCATCTGGACCGTGGATTGGATCAGTTTCCTTATGGAAGTCATTACCTTGAAGTCCTCGGATGTAAATGAGTATTTATGTTGAACAGCGGGTTGACGTTGAGTCATAAGTTAGAGACACCCCATTGCCGGCCCCTGGAGATCTATTGGTCAGATCACTGAAGCCACTCTCCACATCTTGGCAGTTGTAAGGCCCTACTCCCCTATCACTCTGTTGAAGGAACAGCCAATCTGGGTACAATGATGTCAGTGACGCACTCATGATGATGGTCACCACCTGTACTCCTCCACCAGCAATATCTCTATGAACACACAAGACCCCACTTTGAAGTGGAGTGTGAATGTACAGTCAATTGCTCTTATCACATGTTTATTTTCACATGGTTTTCCTTTCGGGACTCCTCTCATTAGTGATAACATTCCAAATATCTCTTTGTAGTTCGTAGAGTAACCATGAGAATGGTATTCTGTCATTGTGTCCTTTTGGCTTCTTATTTATCGTCTGAACCGTCCGGTCACTGCAAGCACCAAATGGAAATTCCAAAGGCACGTGGCCTGCATTCCAGTTTGACATGCAGCATTCCCAAAGACTGAAATTCCCTGCCAGCCTCGGTTCCCTGATGCTAGATCTAACTGACAGAGTTAGATCAGACACAAACACACGCACACGCACACACACACACACACACACACACACACACACACACACACACACACACACACACACACACACACACACACACACACACACACACACACACTCTTTCCCTCTCTCAAACACAAACTCACACACTTGCACACTTGTGCAGTCTGAACTATGTATAGTATGTCACTGATTCGTCCAACATCAAAAATAGAGCAGTTCCCTTCAACATGAAAGTGGGGCCCTAAAGCCTGTGAGGCCCCATTATAAATGTGGACCCCCCTCCCTATAGCTTTGGGCAAGGCCAGTCCCTTTGCAGCTCGGTCCAGTTGTCACACACAATGGTATTTATAGGTTGTGAAGAACATGTGCCACTCTGGCAAAGTCAAAAAAAGGGCACACTCGTTTTTTTGTAATTCGTCAGCAAGTCAGGAAATTCCTTTGAATGGCAGCGCATGCCTTTCAGTTTGGAATTGAATTAGTTCACAAGAATTGATGGATGAAGCGTAATAGACTGTTAACATTTAAAATGTCAACATTTCCCCATACCCTGTAATTTACATTTAGTCATTTAGGGGCTACGTGTGTCATTTAACCCAAAGTGACACACAGTCTAAGCATACAATCAGAACTCAAACTTCAGAATGTAAAACCTAAAAGGTAATACGAACTGAAAAGCAAGCACAAGCACTGCCTGGTGCCATAGACCGGGCACCAATGCAATCCAATATGACGCATCCACTGCACAGTGTTCACACCTTACTTTTACAAACTTCAAACACTTCACCTAAAATAACCTTTCACACTCACAGCCTGTGCATGTCATGTTATTCCCCTGCGACCGAAAGGTCCAGCACCACAGAGATCCAATCTCGGTGAATTTAGACTGCTTGAACCTATCAAACTGAAACATGCATTCACCATGATGGAGTGTGGGTTTATTCGGTCTCACACCGCACCAGGAGTTGAACTTAGTGACTTAATAAGGAGTGGGGGACTTGGACATCTTGTTTGGCTGCAGGACACTGATAAAATGCAGTGGGCCTGCGAGGGGAGCCCTGGAGGACAACGCGAAGCCTCAAGCTGTGTCTGAGATGTGTCCGCACTCTGCACACAATCAGAATAGAACAGAGCCTTGTGTTCCCTGTTGCCGGGGGAACGAGTTGTAGCACTGTTGCCTGGGAAAAAGGACAACAGGTCTCAGGGTAACTCCTTTGGGGGCGATCAAGTCATCAAACACAATCAAAAGCCCAGACAATCAGTGATTGTTAGACGTTAAGTAGTACATGCTTCCATGCATTCCCAGGAAAATAAAGATAAAGTAGAGGGCGGTGAAATGTTGATGATTATGCTCAGATGGTTACAATTATGATATTGCATTGAATACATGAAAACCAAAGGACTATATTAACCGGGTGCCATCTATGGCACCTGGTTCATATTTAAGTAATGGTTTCTCCTCGTACAGTCAATTCAAGCATCTACAATGTGTGGCCTCTATTAATATCCAATAGTGTAAGGACTGTAAGAAGAAACACTGTAATAAGCACTTCACTACACACTCCGTGGAGTGAAATGTCAGAAGAGGTCGCGGGTTTCATGCACACGTTACTGGAATACCAATGTTTAATCCACCAATCGGACGGAAGCTCCCAGAAGCCTCAGCAGTTACGGGCGATCCGCATGCTATGAACAGCATCTCAATGTCATGCTGCGTATCACTATCCTTAAAGGAAAAACAACTCTAACAAACTATAACTTTGTTTCACAGCTTGCCCCCTGGATTATTTTAGAGCCTTCGGTCTCGATCCTTGTGATGCCCCATGACATTATAATTACTTTTTACACTTTTTTTTCTTTTTTAACAAGGCTGTATAAGCCAGCCTTTATGCAACCGCAAACCACGAACCGATTTGGATTTCAAGAACCTGACCCGGCCTTGACATTGCCTGACATTGCCTGACATCGCAAAACCGCTGTATGTCGTAAACTGTACGTTTACAACATGGCTGACCGCATTGCGAGTCAGTGACATAATGACCGACATTGTGGTTGCCAGGGTCGTAGATACGCATGGCATGATACATCAGGCATGTAGTGTATAGCAACCACCAACACAGGAGGCCATTCAGAAAGGCATGACTGCGATCCATCAGACATACGTTCATCCGAGGTGGTCCGAGCTGTGCGTAAGTAGCCTGAGGCCGAAATCAACCCTTCTTTTGTGACCCCACATATCGTCAGTCGCGCTCGGAAAATACGCACTTATTCCCATGGCAACGGCGTTGGACCGCATGGAGGCATACCAAGTCAGGGTGTCTCGAGGCTGAAATAGACCCATTGCCCACCCTTCAATGCTCCAGATCTTCTCCAGCAGCGTTCAGAGATCAATTCCCTCAATGTCTATGAATAGCCAGCCATCAGTCATATGGATGATGCAGACTCAAATACAGTCTAAGGTTATGGGGGGTTACTATTTGTCTTAAGTGTCCCTGTTTGGGATTCCCAGTGGCCACGTATTCACATGACGCTCACGTCATGCTTGGGTATGTTATATTTTATTTAGGGAGGAATCGCAGCACGTTTGCTTGATGCATCGTTCTATAATGTGTTTTAGGAAGTAGGGAAAGCTGCGATGTGACATGCAAGCGTTATTCTCTGTGGTGTTGTGACATGTGGGGCTGAACACTCCCTCCCCGACCGGCCCTTCCCCTTCCCCAAAGGTTGTCCACATCACTGAGGAGGAGAACCGTTTTCGTCTGGCTGTCATCACACCCCCTTTATCTGGAAGACTAATGATGATGTCACTTCCCCCAGATGTCCAGGCAGAGGGTGAGCGGGAATAGAGGAGAGGGAAAAGAGTGGGAAAGAGACAGAATACCGGAGGAGTTCTGCCGGTGATCACAGATTCTCACGTTTTCAAGAAAGATGAGGTTAAAGTCCCAGAAGACAAGTCGATTAAAGGGAATGCAAACGTACAGATTGTGTGTGTGTGTATATGTGTATATATATATATACATATATATATATATATATATATATATATATATATATATATATATATATATATATATATAATGTACCCAGTATATTTTCAGTGAGAAGGCGTGCTTTGACATATTGCACACACATTGGGAGTTGCTATGGAGAATCTTCAAATGTATTTTTAAACCAAGGGAACATGAGATACGAGTGCCACTGTTGTGCAAAATCACTAAAAGTGTCAGAACTGCATTTTTGTCATTCACGAGCATGGCTCCTATATACCAGCACCAGTACATCGTCAGTGGCAGCTGTTGTAGATTCCCACCAGTGTGATAAAAATTGAAGTAGACACGACCACCGTCAACACTAGCCTTACACCTACTGCCATAGGTGTCCAATCATTTCTATGTACTGCCTGGGCTATTGCAAATTAGATTGGTTGTAAACACCTGATTGTTGACACATTGCACGAATGAGCAAATACATCACATAAATCATGCAAACCGTTCGTGGCACAGCTGCAGTTCAGAGAAATGTGCTATCGAGAATACAGAGGCACATGCACACGCCTCCACACACAAATATGTTGGCATCCATCCTTTAAAAGATACACAAATCCACCCCCCCCCTGTCCCCATGATGTCACACACACACACACACACACACACACACACACACACACACACACACACACACACACACACACACACACACACACACACACGCACACGCACACGCACACACAAACACACACACACAAAGTGTCAGGGTGTTGGGTTGAGTGGATAATGTGTAAGTGATGGTGTCGATGCTAAAGGCCAGCAAGATAAACAGCTAGCATGGTGGCAGTTCCAATTGTGCTAACACATCCTCACGATTGCTGTTATCCTTCTAACAATAAAATACATTAAAACTCTTGTTTCGTTTGATATGGTCAATATTAAACACAAAATGTTATGTAATTGCCAGCAGCAGGACTACACATGTTTCTGGGAGTATATTTATTCAAACAACAAGCATGACAGGAAGCTGTCTGCAAAAAGCGTAGTGTCCTAGTAGCCTAAAATCAACACATAGACATCTAGCGAATAGTAATTTACACTTTATGCTGTCAATTAGCCAACGGGAACTGTTAAAGCTAGCAGCTAAATGCTATGACTATCTCACTCCCTAATCTCAGTCTGGTGCTGAAGGCCAAGGTATCTCATACCCTAAGTATGTCTCCCTATCATTGCCGAGCATTAGAAATAACCAAGGTGACGTAAGGGCAAAACAATGTGATGAGGTAAGCCAAATGCTTGGTGGCATACACATACAACAACCCCCTTTAGCAAACAGACAGGGTTGGCGTATGTGTGTGTGTGTGTGTGTGTGTGTGTGTGTGTGTGTGTGTGTGTGTGTGTGTGTGTGTGTGTGTGTGTGTGTGTGTGTGTGTGTGTGTGTGTGTGTGTGTGTGTTTGTGCGTGTGTGTGTGTGTGTGTGTGTGTTTGTGCGTGTGTGTGTGTTTGGGTCCTGGCTTTGTCATTGATTTACTCCTGACTGGTTGATTAAATGGGGTCTGTCTGATAACTGTCTGGCTTATGTTTACAAAGAGACGCCTCTCTCTCTCTCTCTCTCTCTCTCTCTCTCTCTCTCTCTCTCTCTCTCTCTCTCTCTCTCTCTCTCTCTCTCTCCCTCTCCGTCTCTCTCTCCCTTTCCCTCTCCCTCTCGTGGGTGGATGGGTCGGTCCAATGTGAACAAATGAGCTTCAGTTCATAGACTACTGATGATATGTAAAAAAAAGAAGAACTCAACACTACAATAGAACAACAGAGCAAATCCAAAATGAATAAACAAACGATACCAAGAAACCCCACAGGAAACGAGGAGAGGAAGTGGTTGATGCGATAATCATCCATATCTCTGCATGGCTCCAGCAATAGACTTCATGATATATCGGTCCCATTCAAATCCTATTGCTTTGATTTCAGTTGGATGAGAGTACAACTTATTTTGCTCTTGCTTTTGAGTTGGTTGACACCTGCGCAAATATCACGACTTTCGTGGAAGTTTAATTGTAAGCTTTGGATGCACTCTGCCGTCTCTGGAAACAACCAAATGTCACGTGTTGTTTGTCACATGGTAGCAACACGTGTTGAGGAAGCTTTGTCTCTGTTATCTGGCATCTGTTATGGTTATTCTTTATTACGCTTTTATCACGCCTTGTGGATTAACACGAGTGAATGATGGCAGCGACGTGATGTAAACACATAGTTATTATCCTGTGTGTGTGTGTGTGCGTGTGTGTGTGTGTGTGTGTGTGTGTGTGTGTGTGTGTGTGTGTGTGTGTGTGTGTGTGTGTGTGTGTGTGTGTGTGTGTGTGTGTGTGTGTGTGTGTGTGAGTTTGTGTGTCTGTGCTGTGCAAATGCTCTAAAGGTCTGCAGCATCAGAACGTGTGTATGTGTACTTTCATAGTGACGTGCTCCATCCCATTATACAGTTGAACTGTGTTGCAGTATCCCCCTCAGGTCTGGCTAAGGAACCCCCATCTTTCACTGTCACCCACTGTTCAGGACACTCATTAACTGCTCTTCCTACGTACAAAGTTCAACAAAAAACTTGACTGTGACTCCGCTGACCGTCTCCCCTCAATGGCAGTGCGGAGATGTTTTATTAATGAACTTCACTCTTTGTTCTTTATGCGTCCCCTCGCCAAGAGAAGGAACAGCCATTTGTCTATGCCATGTAAGTCAATGCAAAATCTAAATAAAATGCCATATGATTTGAATGCATCGAACACTGAATTAATCAGAGTGAAGAGAAGGTTCATTCACTGAGTGCCAAGTTGCTTGCTCGTAAGAGCATCGGTGCAACAAATAAATGTCAAAAAAAGTCACTGTTGAATAGAATATTGTTAACAACCGACATCAGCTCTCTGAAGAAAACAGAACGGCTGATAAGCCTTGCTTCAAAGGAAGCACATGATAATCCTCAGCTGATTCCTACAATAACACACAGAAACCCAGCTGGCAGGCTTGTCATTGCGGTGAACCACTTGTAAATAAGTTCCCCTACCTGCTGTTCTGTGCTCCCCTGGTCTCGGCAGTGGAAGTCAAACCAAGGGCAGTCCTGGAGATAAAAAGGGCCCGCTCTTCAGAGTTGAAGGATATCCACCGAACTCTTTTTGTTTTGTATGGTCCACTTCAGTGGTGGCTCTGACTGCTCTTGCTGACCACACGCTTGCCAGCTACTGAATGGATGCAAGTGCCATCACTGGACTCAGGCTCAGCCCCAGCCCCACCCCTCCCTGCTGTTCCTCTCTCTCTCTCTTTCTCTCTCTTTCTCACTCACTCACTCTCTCTCTCTCTCTCTCAAACTCTCGCTCCCTCACTCTCTCTCTCTCTCTCTGGGCTTGACTTCAGGCGAGGGAGGAGGAATGGAAGGGAGTCATAAAAGACAGCTCCGGCTTTACTCCTAGCCGCTCTCGTTCTCTGGCTCCTCAAGCCGTATCCGGCAAAACCCTCTGGCTGGCTTCCGTAAAAGTCAAGGATTCAACACCTCTATTTCCCAGAGTATCTTTTAAAAGGAGGAGGTGGCAGAGGAGGAGGAGCAGGAGGAGGCAGCGGGGGGTGTAGTCGATGGAGGAGTGTGTCAGATGGAGAATAGTGAGGAGAAAGAAGGGGGTCAAGGGGAGACAGCCACTGGGGGAATAAAGGCCCTGGATAAGGATTTGGCCAGCCACCCTTCTGTGCTCAATGACGGACTGAAAGGAACCCGAGTGAGGAGAGGTGAGGAGAGGTCTGGGCCGTCTCTGGGCCGTCCCTGGCCCTTTGTCACTGGGCCAGAGCTTTCCGCTATTGTCCCCCCCCAACCGTCTCTGCACTTTAACTGGAGTCACCATGGCTAAAAACACGGCGTCTATATTTAGCTCCGCTCCCCTTGCCAAGGGGAACGGTGGCTGTTAGCAGCTGATGCTAGCTGAATGCTAGATGTTTTGGTGGGGGGGTAGGGTAGGGTAAGGGGGGGGAGGCGCTGGCCTGCTAGCTATAGCTAACTCTCTGCGTTGACCCGAGGTGACAGCTGGACAACTCTGTGCCTTTTATCCAATGCTGGGAATATACAGGAGCAGCCGTCACACGAGACCCGGCGGCGCGCCGAGATACCACCCATCTCTAACTGCTGAGATAGGTGCCCTGAGTGCTGCCAAGCTTCCCAGGCCTTTGGCAGCCTGACAGCCCCTCTGGCCCCACTCACCGAAAACACTGAACCAGGCCCAGGAGCTATATTTGTGGTACAGTAGCTAGGTTGAGCCCCCGTGGAAATGCAGTGCGGGCATTGTCTGGTGATGGACATGTGACAGGTCATAATTTAAACACGCCCTGTATATGACAATACAACGTGTCGATGAAGGCTTAGAGGTCATGTGTGCCGCAGAGAGTCAGATGCGCTTTGATCTGGTCGTATCCACGCCTGGACAAGATGGTGTAAGGTCAGGTGACCGGAGAAGAGGGTTGCTCATCAAGACAGCTCATGGAAACCAAAAACAAACCAGATATTAGGAGGAGCGCATGCAATCCCCGATGAGTCTCTCTGTGGTGCAGCTCAAAAGCCCCTGGCCTGGGAACGCTTCGGTTTCAGCCCAGAGTCGTCATTCACTGCTCTGTGTGGGTGTGGTGCATATAGCTTATGTAATGGGATCACATTTGCACACACAGCTGATACAAAACCACACATGGAAACGAACACAAAGGGCAGAAGCGTAGACCTACACATGCAAGATTGAGAGAGCCCCAAACGTGGGCACACGTGCTCGCCCGTCACCACCAACCCTCTGTGCACACAAAGCACCTGTGCCCAAATCAACACTTGCCCCTCTACCTTTCCACTAGTGACACAAAGAGACTTGTCAGGTAGTGGGGGTGGTGGGGGCCGACATGAGCCAAGATGCCAACCGATACCCGAGGAACAAAGCTGACCAGTGGTCACCCCCTCTCGGGCCACAGCCTCAGAAGGCACATCCACCTATTCTCGGGGTCACTCAAAATGAATCGGGAGAAATGATTAACATTGTTTGACAGGCGCCATATCCTTCCCTGCCCTCCCCCCTCCCGCATCTGATGTCATAACCCCGGCCTGCGGTATCAAAGTGGAAGATATGTTCCAACATACTGAGGTCCCAAGACATCTATTTTGATTGGATGTCATACTCTCTCACCACCACGACCACCACCACCAACACCTCCCCGCCCAAAATTGAAGTCATGAGTCAGGCTCCAGCATGCTTGCAAGGGGTATGTTTTGAGTGCAGCCTGTATGTGTGCGTGCTTGTGTTCCCATATGTGTTTGCGTGTGTTTGTTCGCATGTGTGAGTGGGTGCGTGTGTGTGTGTGTGTGTGTGTGAGAAAGAGTGTGTTTGTGTGTTTTACCCAAAAGACAGTGGTCCGGTTTGCAATATTTGGGTCCTGTGGTCCTTATGATTAACAGTGAACAAATGCTGTGTGGTTCATTGCAGCTCGAGTTCCCACACTGTCTTGCTCGGTCGCACTAGAGAGCACCGACACCCACGATAAATAAATACAAGATGGGTGATGAAATGTAATCCGAACCCCAGCCCCTGTGGGAACTGGACTCTGTACTAAATTGTGACAAAAGGATGCATGGCGTACTTGAAGAAGAATTGGTATTGCTTATGGCACACAAAGAAAACTGGAGAAGACAGATATTCCTTGCTTCTGTAATTTGATGTGTTTAAGAAATAGATGGATATTATGGATATAAGGGCCGATCAAAATGAAGCAAAAAAAGCATTTGTTAAATAATGATTTGATCGGTAATAGCCGGTTAATAACGAGTTCTGGTCCACAGTATCAGGTAGACAAAAAGAGCAGCACAGTGTAATATCTTTCCCAGAGAAGAGACAATGTCATTTACAATTTACAGAAATGTATCTAAAGCCTGATTGTTGAAAACCCAGGACAGCTGACCTGATAGGCTTAAAGCTGTCATAAGGATCCCAGGACTTTGGCCAGACAGGACAATTGACAGATATGGGACGATAATTGTTCACGACCCCAGGATCTCCACCTTTATGGTAAACGGGTGATATCAAGGCACCTGTGTGATTATCCATTACAAGTTGTTTGAAAATTGGCCCTTCCCTGTGTTTTAGTGACATTCATAATGTGTTAGTCCACCTAGATCAGTGGTTCTCAACCTTTTTTGAGCAAACGCCCCCCTGACCTTACCCTGATCCTCTGGCTATTTATTTCAGGTAGCCTATTTTTTCACCCCCAAAAAAATAAAATAAATCTCCCCCCAAAAATGGAATCACGTTCCCAGCACCCCCCTAGGTTGTGCGAACGCCCCCTGTTGAGAAACCATGACCTAGATGTATGATGGATAGATAAGCAACATTTGCTACAGTCCACCAAGTAGAGTTTTAGACTGATCTGTCCAGCATACATCTAGGTGGACACATCGACTTGTGATGTCACTAAAACACAGGATAAGGCAGATTTTCTAACAGCTTGTGATGGCTAATCACACTCACACCTGTTAGCATATTATCACGTTTGGAACTTAGGGGCGTGAAAAACGATACAGATGCGATGTGAATACCACTGTGTGTTTGTTTGTTTCTAATGAATAGCAGTATACATTTCCACGTACTTGGCCCTTCTAAATCACTATTCTGTCTGTTCTAGCGTGTTGTGGTGACTGCGACTGGATGCCTGGACTCTCCTCATGGTTAACCGGCCAGCACCCCATCATCATTTTAATATGTTTTGCATGTATTTACCTGTGTGTCAATTATTGCACCCATTGCACTCCTGACCATCTCTGGAAGAAGGGATCACCTACTATGCGTTTGGGAGTTTTTTCTGGCCCTTGTGGGGCCTTAGGTCAAGGGGGGTGTCATAAATATTTGGCCTTTTAAGCCCTTTGAGACTGTAGTTGTGATTAAGGGCTAATCAAATAAAATTGAATTGATTTGAATCACCCCTTTAAGGAATTACATGAGCTACTTTCGACGCTCTCTGGATGGATCTCTGAATAGTGAGGTTAAGAATGTGTGATAATGGAGCACATGCAGTTTGGCGACTCTACTCTTTCAGTAGTTTATGGATTTAGTCCACCAGTCAAAACACAACAAGACCTTTCTGGTTGTTCACCCACCATGCTAATGCATGGTGGGTGATTTGGAGGTTGGAGAGTGTTGTGTATCTGTCGACCCTTGTTAAATAACATTAATAACTAAAACAGAGGGACTCAAGGGGGTTGCAAAACCACAGGTGGATGGAACAAGATGGAACACTGCTTCAGGCGAACAATGAAATATTGCACCTTGTCGGTTTTAGGTTTTCGAACAGCAACCTTGCCTCCATGCTGTCACCAAGTGGCCAACTGTTGACATTACGTCCATTATAACGTATTTTTCCCACATTTACTGTAGTATTTGCGCAAAGAATATACATGAAGACAATGCTATTTAAATATATATTTATATTAATAGTTTATTTATTATATAATAAATTAATTGAAATAACAATAAACTATTACGTTTCTGGCTGATTTCCGTGAAACCCCTGAAAGTCCATAGTGTTAAAACTGTTCACACATTGTGAAAGCACATTGAAGTTACTGGGACCACCAGAGAGTCACATGGGCCAGCTGGTTACATGACTTCACCACCACCAGATTAACAACAATACATTCATCACCCAAGCCGCAGGATGCCACTGGAGGCTTGGTATATGGACAGCTCTGATGAAGATCAGAGACTGCCACACAAACTCAGCCCAAACCAGCCCGTCTCTTTGGACGAATTAAAGAAGATCGGCGTGTTGCACTGGAAGGTACAGCTACTTTATGTGCAGTCGTTCAGGCTAACTCGTTAGCCCCCGCAGCTAACAGCGCCCATCCGCTACAGTAGCCTGAGCTAAGGATACATTAAAGAAAACGTTTCTTTTTTTGTTGTTGTGTGAAGCAAGGTTATTAAGCATTATCAACGTTTGTTTTGATCTTACATGCAGTCACTCACGTATTTGTGTTGATTTACGTTGTGCATATATAACTAGTAGTCTGTTAACAATGTTTTCATTGCCCAGGGATTTGGATAACTAAAACATTCCAAAATTTAGGGGATCACATGTTTCCAGTGAAAGTCGCACAACCAAACCATCAGAAAACGGTGTGTTTGGAGCTTTAATCCAAACCAAAACATTCAGACATGTCATGCTGTGAAACCTTCAATAATAAAGTATTACCCTAAAATATATCGGGTGGATTGTGGTTTCTTGAGAGAATCTGAGCGATCATTGATCCATTTGTATTACTTCTCAGTTGAATGCTGACATGTATGAAAATGACCCGGAGTTGGAAAAGATTCGCAAGGATCAAGGCTACTCCTTCAGTGACGTCATCACCATTCAGAAGGAAACACTGCCCAATTATGAAGAAAAGGTAATGCAATCTCCTTGGTCAAAAGACAGCTCACTGTTGTTGTAAAACCCTTTTGCAATAACACTTAAATAATAAGCCCTTTATTACTTGAGTAATATTGCTGTGATAGGATACTTGAATATACTTAAACAGGGTTACTTTTGAAGCAAAGCAAGTAGAAACTGTTCAATTTTGTTTTATAATTGTACGGGCAGTATGAACCATGTACTGACGTGTGCGCCGCAAATTTCATGTTAAGTGTGATGCAAATCTATTATGTTGAGTGTGTGATGCCTGTATACAATAAATCAGTATTCAGTTTATCAAGGTAAAAAAAAGTCAGTTCAGAGAGTGATTACTCAACTGACACGGCAGTGCTAAATTTAATTTATGGGACCATGCTATAATAACCAAAAATCCCCAAGTTTCCATGTAGGCCTTAACCCCCTTTCCCCCGTATCTCTAAACTGGCGTAGTTGTGGAGAACAGATCGGCACTGGGGACAGCTGCCGCCTTAATTAAAACTCCCAATTAAATCAATTCAAATTTGCAAGGTGCAATTAAAACACATGAGGTGGAATCCGTGGCCCCTTAGGTAATCTCTCTCTCCGCCCGCCTCCCCTCCTCCAACAGCTGAAGATGTTCTTCGAGGAGCACCTCCACTTGGACGACGAGATCCGCTACATCCTGGATGGCCAGGCCTACTTTGACGTCAGGAGCGTGTGCAACCGATGGATCCGGATCGCCATGGGGAAAGGCGACCTGATCACGCTGCCTGCGGGAATCTACCACCGCTTCACCCTGGATCAGACCGTAAGTCAATGGGGGGCGACAGTATAGCGGGAGGGGTAGGCCGGGTTAACTGGGGACCTGAAGGTTCCTGGTTCGATCCCCGGCCCCTCCTAGCTGAGTGTCGAGATGTCCCTGAGCAAGACGCCTCACCCTGACTGCTCATAGCTGGCTGTCGCCCTGTGTGGTTGACTACGCCGTCGGTTTGTGAATGAATGGTTGGAAGTCGTTTTAGAAAAAAGGGTCAGCAAAAAAAAAAAAGAACATCAATAAACATTAACAATCCATGATGGTCAATAGGTTTGATGTACACATAAGTGACATATTAACTGTATATATATCAAATTGTAGAATTTGTATGGGATGTTTATGGGAACATTCTGCAGTATGTATTGGCCTTATAGTGTGTTTGTATTTGCAGAACTACACGAAAGCCATGCGGCTGTTTGTGGGCGAACCCGTTTGGAAAGCTTACAACCGGCCTGCAGACGACTTTGAGAGACGTCAGCAGTACGTTGCTTCACTACAGTGTTCCTGAAACATGGGAGAGAGACACACACACTAATGTGGATGTAAAATCAGTATTTACACAAATCAAATGCATAGTCTAGTTTAGTGCCTTGATTGTTATGAAATGTTTTGGTCATTAACACTAGTTTTGAAAATCTTCTGTTTTGTTCACATGAATATAAAAATGCTGCTAACTTTCAAACTTTGTCAGTTTTTTTTGGTATATCCTTATACAAACAACCTCAAATGCTGACAAGTTAATTTAAAAATACAATTTTAATTTTCAATAAAACAAATGACTGCACAGAGTAAAGTAAGGTTAACAGCACATTCTCTGCAAACTACGATTATTATAATGATAAGGATCAATAAATCAATAAAATATTGAGGCGCGACACAAGCATTCTTATATAACACCCCTATTATAATATGTACAGCTTTATATTAAGTGATTCATTTTCTAATAGTGTAAGGAGAGGTTCACACAACAGTCCAACTTGTAGAGCGAGAGATATTTAGCAGGTTAAGATTTGATAGTGAATGATGACCGTATCTATACAATTATAAACAAACTGCTCGGAGGGAAAGCGGAAGGGAGAGCTACATTGACCGTCCTGGAGCTCAGGATAATGCCCATGCTGTCTAGCAGTACCACGGCGTCTGCCCTTATTACCACGTGTGTGTGTGGCAGGTGGGAGGGTGGGAGGGTTGGTGCTCATTCAACTTTGAGTTTCCTCCGTGGTGATCTATTTAAAAGTTTAAAAGGAGAAAATGTATTCCCCTTCACCGTCTATCGAACATTTAGGCCACTCAAGTGCATCCTAAAAGGACCATAATGTCACTTGATTCCCTGCAGAAGAACAAGTACGTGGCTGGGGCTGGTTGGAACCCAAATATCCCTTTTTCATAGGTCTAAAAAAAGCAGAGAAAGTCCAAACATGGGTTGTTTGGTGGAAACCAATCCTAACACAGCACAACATTCTCATTCCAGGTTCTACAAACCCCATCTAACAACGGAGCCTTCTGGTGCCCTTTTAAGAGTCTACCTCCCAAGTCCCATCCATTCAGACGCAGTTTGTTCACATTGCTATACGCTGCATGAACAACATCCCCACCGGAGACGACGCTAGCCTCCCCCGGGCCCCTGATCTCGGAGTCGATCTCGGTGTCGGTGTGGGGAGGGTTGTTCGGGGACGCAGTGGCTCAGACCAGTTTGAGGCACAGCGTGTTGAAGCTGTCCCCCTCCCGGCAGGCCACCGCCTCCAGCAGGGCCTGCTTCTTCTGGGTGCTGCGCGACGACTCCAGCTCGTACATGGTGGTGAGGTTGAAGAGCACGCTCTCGTGGAGGTACTGCGCCGGGTCCTGCTGCACCAGGCCCTCCAGCTGGCCCAGGGACTCCTTCAGACGACCCAGGTAGAGCAGGCACACGGCCGCGTTGTTGTTGGCCTGCGGGGGAGAGAGAGAGAGAGAGAGAGAGAACGTTAGGGTGAGGAGGATGGAGGGCTAGAGTGGAGTGGTTATGTTTTCTGTATTTGTAACAACCTTCAAGGGTTGTGACAACCTTCTAGGGTAGAATCGCTGAAATAATTTGACAAATGGATGTTGACTTCATGGTCTCATCATTGAAAGTCACCTGGTTGTGTGTGGTCGTAGTAACTCACACCTACCACTGGGTTTTTGGGGTCAACCTTCAGGACTTGGGAGAAGGACGCATGTGCCTCGGCGTAATTGTTCTGACTCAGATGAACAAATGCTCTGAAACACAAAAGCATTACGTTTCAGGGTTGCAGCGCAAGAAACGAAACCAACATCCAACCAAACTAATCAAGGGTGCATAAAGAGACAAAACATCACACATGCTTGGTGGAAGGTGTGAGCAGTCCAAACAGTCAGTTGCCTTTCGTCAAGACAGTATTTCTGGGTTTGTGAGCCTGTGTCTGAGTCACACAGGTGCCGTCACACACACACACACACACACACACACACACACACACACACACACACACACACACACACACACACACACACACACACACACACACACACACACACACACACACACACACACACACACACACTTAACACCCGGCAGAGCTGCAGAGACGCATGTGTGACCTCTGCATGTGACGAGAGAAAGGAAGTGCCAAGCAGCCAAAGGTCCCCGAAGGAATCACCTTTAATAATTCCTAAGTGTGAGCGCGTGCATACACACACACACCCAGGTGCTAAATGATTGATAGATGCAGAGACAGTGATAAAATGACAAACCTGTTCATCAACACATTCGTGGTGTGACTGGGATGACTCCCTGTCGCTTGGCATGCTTTCTCCACATCCTGGAAATATCTCTCAGCTGTTTTAATATCACCGATCTGGCCAAGGACAGACACAAAAACAGAATCACACCTTAAATTGCCGCTGGGCTGACTTGAGAGAGAAACCTTAATACACTGTAGTATAGCAGGATAGTAGTAGTAGTATTAATTAGTGTGTGTGTGTGTGTGTGTGTGTGTGTGTGTGTGTGTGTGTGTGTGTGTGTGTGTGTGTGTGTGTGTGTGTGTGTGTGTGTGTGTGTGTGTGTGTGTGTGTGTGTACCTGCAGGAAGATGCGTCCGATGCCGCTGAGCAGCTGCACTCTCTGCTGGGGTTCGTACTGGATGATGGAGTGATAGATCTCCACTGCCAGGACATAGTCCTGCAGAGAGCGAGAGAGACAGAGAGACGAGAGACAGAGACGAGAGCGAGAGAGAGCGAGAGCGAGAGAGAAGGAGGAGTTCAATTACAGACAAAGCAGACATTTTTAGAATCTCAAGCATGAAACATGAATCCTTTTCATATTGAACACAAAAGGTGCATATTGAGTCATTTGGAGTGGGTTTCCAGGTATGTACAGGATTTTCTTTGCAACTGTTCCATTGTGACGTCAAGTCTTAAGTCAAATGACGCTAGGCGTCACTCGACTCCACTAGAAAGTCAAGGAATTCTTTGGCTTTTCTGATGTTCTGAGATTTAACATGCTTTGTATATCTGCTTTCTGTAGTAGAGTTTATGTATACAGCACCTATCAGACAAGGCTCACACAGTGCTTCACAAATGTAGAATAAATGAATTGCAATTAAAACACAGAAAGCAGATACTAATAAAACACTTTGACAGTAATAAGACTAGGGTTATAATCCAAAAACCAGGGAGTTTGCTTCTCCACAGGCAGCTGCAAATTTGGCTCGTCACCTGTAGGTGGCACTGTAGTTTCACTACACGAAACTACCTCTAGATCCCACAGCCCCCTGCTCACCATCCCTGCTCCCTCTCCCTCTCTTTCCCCTCCTCTCTTTCCCCCCATCCACTGGCTCTCCCTCTCTTCTTGTCTCTCACTGACCAGGAATCCAATTAGTGGTCAGTCTGTGGGGATTTCACTGTGAATCCTCCCCTCGTCTGGCATCAGATTCACACACACGCACACACACGCACACGCACACACACACACACACACTCTCTCTCTCTCTAACAGGGAGAAACACGTTTAATACACGTAAGCGCCGCAGAAATGTTAAAACATGAATGCACAGAAACGCCCCGAACACACTCGTTCGCTCACAGACACACAAACACACCTACCTTCATGGACAGCAGACAGTTGGCTATGGAGTACATGGACCGGGTGAGGCGAGAGCTCCACAGCTGAATGGATGCTGTGGAGAGAGGGCACAGGATTGGGATTTCAGCATCGCATCACAACACACACACACACACACACACACACACAAACGCACACGCACACGCACACGTACACGCACACACACACACACACACACACACACACACACACACACACACACACACACACACACACACACACACACACACACACACGGTAACTTAACCGTCTATCCATCCCTCCCATTTTTCATCCCTCATTCATTTGTTTATTCATTCGTCCATTAAAAGGAAAACCTGCTCCCCAACCCATCCATTATCCTTTACCTCATCCACCCATCCGTCCCTTCTTCCCTCCCTTGCATTCCATCCATTCACCCCTCCAATCCCCCTCCATTAATCCATCCATCCACCATTCCCTCATTACTTCTCCCATCAATCCCTCCATCCATTCTGTTCTCCTCCCTCCACGCCTCATCCCGTTCTCCCTCCATCGGTCATTTACTCATCAATCTACAGTTCAACACATCATTCTTCCCTCGCTTCTCTCCTCATCACACCTCTCCCTCCCTCCCTCCCTCCCTCCCTCCCTCCCTCCCGCCTTCCACACCAGGTCTTATTTTAGACAAGAGCTGCTGAGGAGACTGCGGCACATTCTGCTCTCTCTCTCTCTCTCTCTTTCTCTCTCCTCATGCCCCTATCTCTCTCCCAGTGTATCTCTCACTCTCCATCTTGCCCTCTGTATTGCCTGCATCTCTCCCTCTCTCTCTCTCTCTGTCTACATCTCGCTCCCTCTCTTTTTAGACTGAGCGCCTCTGTGAGGGAGCTAGCACACAGGGCCTATTAGTATTCATCACTGCACGTGTGTGTGTTTGCGTGTGTGTGTGCATGTGTGTATATTTGCATGTGTGTGTGTGTGTGGCAGAGAAGCTAATCACTCAGTGGGGGTCTGATGTGTAAAGGCAAGGCTCTGCGTTATTGACTTTCCTGTCTGCGTGGGCAGAGAAAAGAGTAGAGAGAGAGGGAGAGGGAGAGGGAGAGGGAGAGGGAGAGGGAGAGAGAGAGAGAGAGAGAGAGAGAGAGAGAGAGAAGGGGTACAGCTATTGGATCGCTTTTAGATGAGGAGAGAATCTGGCAGATCTGGCACACCCTAGTACACAGACACCCCCCACTCAAAACACACACACACACACAGCACGCATCACCGTGGCAGTTTGCCCAATTACAGCAAGCTTTTTGGTAGGCTTAGCACGAAAACTAAAAAAAAAATTGATTTCTCACTCCCTCACCCTGAAACTGTCTAAATGGCCCCTCTGGTCCCTCTGCAATCCATCGGAATGAAATGCAGACCACCGCCACCAACCCACCCTTCGCTCGACCCAAACAAAAGTTTCAAGAAAAAAGGAATAGGCAAAGGCGTTAACGATGGACACGGCCGGTGCGTATCGCCGCGCCAACTGCATTACGACATGCATCCGGAACGAGGGAGCCTGCGATGTTCGCACTCCAGAGGGGAGAGAGAGAGAGAACAGAAACGAGAGGGCAGGAGAGGAGAGGGGCGAGTAAGATGATACAAGGGTCAATTGAATCCAGCTAATCTGTACACTGCAGTGTGTTTGGGCTGGTGAGTATCAGACCAGGTCCTCCCCCCCCCCCCCTGCCCCACCCCTCTCTCCTTCCACCACCAGGTGCTGTTGGTGCAGACTGGAGAGAGAGAGGCTGTTCGTTAACCTGCTAGGGGTGAGGCGGGCGGGGGGGGAGACTCGCTTGGAATTCAGCGCGCCTATTGAGGCAGAGAGGGGCTGACTGCCTCTACAACGCCGCATTGGTGCATGCATGCCTGAGAATGCTTAGCGGTGTGTGTGTGTGTGTGTGTGTGTGTGTGTGTGTGTGTGTGTGTGTGTGTGTGTGTGTGTGTGTGTGTGTGTGTGTGTGTGTGTGTGTGTGTGTGTGTGTGTGTGTGTGTGTGTGTGTGTGTGTGTGTCCGACCACCCTCTGCCCCTCCAGTGTGGAGCAGTCTGGGACAGAGGCCAGATCTCTGGCCAGCAGAGTATGGAGTGAGAGAGTGTGTGAGCACACATTACCTTGTCTGTTCTCCTGTGTGAGTGTGGTCATGCTGCCGTCCTCTGCCAAGCCCTGCTCCAGGTTCTTCAGGATCTGTCAACACGGGTGTTTTAATGACATGGTCTGAGCGGGCTTCCACTGTGTTAAAGAGCAACTCGTTATCACCATGAAATCAAAGTGTTATTGGGTCTGCGATCAACCATTTTAGTTATTTATGAGGCCAAATCCGCCAGCAGATTTTCAGATTGTTCGATGAATGTGTTGGTCAACTGCTTGAGCCTGGACACTCTTTGTTGTTTGTGAGTGAGAGTGTGTGTGTTCTGTATGTGTGTGAGTGAGAGTGTGTGTTCTGCTGTACGTGTGTACGTGTGTTCTCTGGATGTTCAGTGTGTGTACGTGTTCTGTGTGTTCGTGTGTGTGTGTGTGTATATCTACGTTTGTGTGTGTATGTATGTATGTGTGTGTGTGTTTGTTCTGTATGCGCGTGTTTGTGTGTGTGTGTTTGTTCTGTATGCGCATGTGTGTGTGTGTGTGTGTGTGTGTGTGTGTGTGTGTGTGTGTGTGTGTGTGTGTGTGTGTGTGTGTGTGTGTGTGTGTGTGTGTGAGCGTACAGTGGTACAGGCGTTCTTGAGGCTGTGCAGGTGGTCCAGGGCGTCCTGGGGCTTGGCCAGGTACTGGGGGAGTTCAGCATGCAGCAGGCGCATGGAGAACGGCACCATGGAGCCTGGGCGCAGGGAGGGAGAGGGAGAGGGAGAGGGAGAGGGAGAGGGAGAGAGGGAGAGAGAGAGAGAGAGAGGGAAAAAAGAAAATGATTGTCAAAAAAAGATGATAACATGACAGGATGGGAAAATCGAAGAAATTCAGAAAGCCCCCCCCGCCCCCCACAAGAAAGAGTGGGGTTGCAGAGAGACAGTTGGTTGACACAGAGAGAGAGAGACAGAGAGAGAGAGAGAGACAGAGAGAGAGACACAGACAGACAGACAGACATAGAGAGAGGGAGAGAGAGAGGAGATGGGGAGAAATGGAGATAGATGAGAATATAAACCCGTCCGCCCACACACAGCCTGCACACACACATACACAGCCCTGGAGGCAAGCGCCTACAGATGGCATGAAGCTACGTATGGCTTCTTATTAAAGCCTCTCATCTCTCAGTCTCACACACAGATACACACACACACACACCCCTGACAGTCCCTCGCCTACAGTCCCTTCCTACGTCCCTCTCTCCATTACATTTCCCCCCACACACACACACACACACACGCTGGGAAAGCCCATACCCAGGTGAGTCCACAGGCTTTGATCAGCGTGTCTTTGATATAGCCTTGGGATCTGTGGGCCAGTCCACTGCACTAGCACGGTCCCTATACCATCGGCTCCCAGCTCTCTCTCCGATGTCTCGGTGCACCACGGCGATTCCACCACTCTGCCTGTCTCTATGCCTTCTAAAGTGGTTCCACGGTCTGTCTGCACGCGCGCCGCCCATGTGTGTATACTTGGTGTTGCTTGACCACTGAAATCTCCAGACTATAAAAGCTTAATGAAAGACTTAAAAGGCTCACTTAATACGGAAAAAGACGGAAAGTATGGGTCCCCACTGACAAAGAAGCGCCGTCTGTATCAAAGCTCAGATTACGGTGCTTGATCACCGTTCTGATACAATTCAACCTCTGGGAGTGCCGACCCGCAGCCCTTCTCGGCATACGGTCGGCATCAATTTAAAAATACATACCAAGTGCCAGAGGGCGGCTAAGCGATGCCTCACGACGGAAGTTGGATGCCTCCCTACCTTTCACTCCAGAAAACAAATTGTACAACTCTAAAGGCGCACAACTTATTCCGAGCATTTTGTGTTCTACTTTAAGCTCGGATCCCGACGCGTTGCAGAGGTTTTTTCTCTCTCTGCACGGGCAGCTGTGTCTCGTGGGTGGTTTTGGAGAGCGTGATCATGGATAATAGATAGTCGATGGGCGCACCGGGCCGGGGGAAATGTTCAGACTCCCGATGCCAGGGCTAGTCGGAGTCTGGTGCCAGTTTTGTCTGCAAGCACCATGGAGGGCACAGAGCATTTAATATTGAGCAACGGAAATTCAATCGGCGCTCCCTTTAGAGGTCTGCACGGTGAGCTGCTTCCTTCGTGTGTGCGTGGGCATGTGTTTGCCTATGTGCATGTGTGTGTGGTTTTGTGTACGTGTGTGTGTGTTTGTGTGTGTATGGGTGTTGGAATACATGCACGCTTACAGCGGTGTCTCTGCTGCTGCGATAGCCTGAGGGGCGCGGCAGATCCAAAGTAATGGGAATACATTAGAGAGCAATTCATGCAGTTATAAGAAAGAGGTGAAAAACAAATCCGAGGAACCAGCGCCGCAGACAAGTGGAGTTTGGCGGCGCTACTTGGCGATACGGTCTGGTTGCCGCAGAAAAGTTTCATTTGAATATTTAATGGGGCGGTCGTGTGCGATGGTATGCTGGTGTACTCTAAAAAAAAGAGTTGGTTAAACATGGGGGGGGAAGCTATCATCAAAGAGTTTGGGAGTCTCTTTAAAAGAGAGGACTGATACACATTTTCGGCAATCCATCCTGTCAATCTCGTAGATGAAATGCATAGATCTGCATTTTTTTAATCTGGCGGCTCATCTATTAAATTCATGCATTTAAAAGCTAGAAATAAGGAAATTTAAAACCCTGAAGGACGATTAGTTAAAGTGGTCTTACATTATTTCTGACCACTAGAGGGCGTAGACAACTAACTATATTCGAACGGAGTGCCTTAATGGAACCCTGGCATCCTAAATGATCTAAAACCTGCCGTAGTTGCCATTCCAGCGAGCAATAAGGCAGGAAGAGCACCTGTCAATGTGGCATCCATCACAAAAAATATGTACGCAGCCGGCAAAAATGTTTTCACGGGACATAGGTCTGCAAAGGTACACATTTTTGGGGGTTTAGTCGGTCACCAATTCAAAGATTGTGCTTAAGAGGTCAGAATTTTCGACCTCACGTTGCTATAAAGCTGATTCCTCGTTTTACATTCCAATTGGTGGTACACGTGTTATTCAGTAAACCAGAAATGCTGACTGATTATCTCTGTAGCTACATAGTAACATATTTTTTTTTAACATTTCAGCTGAGTCCCTGGATGCATTGTGTTATCATGCACTGTAAAATCTTCAAGAATAGCAAGGATCCTTATTTACTTCAACTGGAGAAAGTACCGGACTCTAATTGGAAGGCAGGCTATTATAGGAGACAGGCCATTATTTTCAATACATCATGTAAGGTTTTGTGCTGCGCATATATATACGGGGAAATTAGAGAAAAATATTATCAGCCTACATGCAGAGTGTAATATAAGTAACAAGACCCGGTATTATCTACAAGATTTAGTTTGACAGGAAGAGAGTCACACAAAATAACCCAGACTCACTAGCTTTCTTCCCTCTACCCCTTCCACTTTGGCTTTAATCTCCCCATGGCAGACACAGAAAAACTTCTCCTTCTGTTTCCTCTTATATCTAATTCTTCTTGTATTGAAATGTGATACCCATGACAGCTAGCAGCTCCCGTCTTTCGCTCTGCATATGGTAAAACTTTTCCTAAATCAAACTTTCACGCTAGTATGCTACTCTGTGATAGGTTGGCAACCATCGATTTGCATGCAAACACATCTCTGTGTGTTCGGAGCACGGGGTGGGCGTATTTGAACATAGCCCACAGCAGTCCTGGGCTCGTGACAGAACATGTTAACAGTAGAGCGGGGCTTCTGTGCCCCGGTGGGTACCTCTCCTCCCTGGGTAAACAGTGGGGTAGTACTCGTAGTAGAGGTCCGGCTGGTCCAGGTTACCGAAGGGCTCCATCTCCATCTCTGCACTCTGGAACAGGTTGAGCTTACACAGCAGGGCCAGCCTCACAAACCACAGCTGGAGAATAGGAGAAGAAACACAGCTGAATCAATGATTCCTTTATGGCGACGGTAGATGGACATATGTTTTTTTTAATACTAGATTGAACAACAAAAATGGTGAGCAATGGGGTGAAATGGAGGGGTTGCAAAGGAAAGGAAATGCAAGATCTCGATCGATCGAGATCTTGCATTTCGATCGATCGATCGTTGCCCAGATTGATTGTGTGATGTGAATCTCTCTCTCTCCCTCTCTCCCTCTCCCCCTCTCCCCCTCAGAGGCACAGAGAGAGACACCAAGAGAGTATGGAGTGGGGGCAATCCCATCCCACTTAATGAAACATTTTGTGAAATGTGTGTGAATGTCTTACAGAGAGTTTATGTGATTCAATTGTGCTTTGTTTTTGCAGTTTCTGAGGCTACATGAGGATAGAGACATCACCAAACCAACCACAAGGCCTGTAATGTAATACTATTGTCAATTAAGAAAAAATGTATTACCTTATGGCCAAAAATGACAAATTATGATAGACAAGATTTTATTTTACTACATTATGCGCTTTCTTATTGGATATTATTACATTACATGCAGTTACAACATAACATTATTATGTTATGATATATTATGGTTAATTACACTGTGGTTCCTCACATAATGTAACTTAAGTTGTATAACCTGTTGTTTCATTTCATTTGTTTTATTCTCTTGAACTCATTTCACATTAGTGATTGAAAATTTATTGTTTTTAATCCTGTCTTGGATTTTATGAGTAAAGACCAAGATAACAAAACACAATCAGTTATCTTCATATCTTCAGGTACCCATTTGGGCTGCTATAGTATTCAAATAAAATTACTACCGTAATTATCAACGCTGACTTCACATCACACAATCAATCTGGGCACCGAGCAAATCCACAAACTGCAACACTCAAAATGATACATGAAAACATAATGAGCTGGTCTGAAATAATTCCGAAAATATAATAATAAATATGTATGGAGTGGCCGCATTGGTTGTATCGGCCCTTCTACAGAAGCACACATACATACTTTAGCAATATACATTTGTAGACAAAATAAGTTAAAATTAGATTAAATGAATGTTGCCGTTTTCCATGTGCAATACTGTTTATTAAGCATAATGCCATCCGTAGTGTTTTAAGTTTACCGCCTTTATTATTTTTTAATAGAACTTCATTACTCGGGCAATTGTGTTACCAAACAGTAATGCCAATAAAGCTCAGTGAATTTAATTGAATTGCGAGAGAGATAGGATGGAGGAGAAAGGAAGGCTGAGAGAAAGAGCAGGAGAGACAGAGAGAGAGACAGGGAGACAGAGAGCGAGACAGAGAGAGAGGGAGAAAGAGAGAGCGAAGGAGAGGATGTGTGTGTCAGCTTGCTCCCTTTATTTGACTGTAATGTATGCAGGCATCTCTGGGCACCCACTCTCCCACTGTCTTTCCCTTCTGTGTCACACACACACACGACTATTTTCCCATATAGGGACATGCCATGACAATATGCATGTACCCCACTGTGCTAGCCATGGCGCTATATCCGCCACACACACACACAAACACACCCTTAGGCTGACTGCTTATGTCCTCTTCACTGGAATACAAGTCACTTTGTGGGAAATGAGATAGGTATGATACGGACACAAACACATATGAACACAGTGTGTGTGTGTGTGTGTGTGTGTGTGTGTGTGTGTGTGTGTGTGTGTGTGTGTGTGTGTGTGTGTGTGTGTGTGTGTGTGTGTGTGTGTGTGTGTGTGTGTGTGTGTGTGTGTGTGTGTGTGCGCGCGCGAGGTGAGAAAACAAATGAGGAAGACGGGCAGGGGGCACTTTGAGCAGAGTATTGACCGAGCGAGAGCCACCGGGGCCGTACCTGCAGGGAGTCGCTGGTGTGGGAGGTGCGCTGGCCGCTCTTGCCGTAGCCCTGACCGTGAGCTGTCAGCAGCCGGCCCGTCAGGTCCGCCGCCGCGCGCCAGTTCTTACCGCTCTGTAGAGGAGGAGGGACAAACCACACACAGGGGGAGTGAGCCACGGGCGACGTAGGCGGGACGCGCCGCAGCAGAGCCTCCTGTACGGCGTCGGCGCTCTGACGGCATCACAAGAGCGTGATGTGTCTGATGCCGACGGGAATGGCGGGGAGCGAGTGCCAGACACCCGCCGCCGAGACGCCCGTCACAGACCACGTCAGATCATGTCCCTGCCGGCACACCCATGCATCATTTACCAGCCCGCCTCGCGTGCCATGCAGGAACGCAGCCCGAGTTTAAGGACATCGCAAGAAGATGCGTGACACACAGCCGACACTGATCTTGCGCGGCCTCACTTCCGTCGGCAAAGTCGTGATTTAGGTGAAACCAAAATCACACACGAGTAGGATCGGAAAAAGGGTGGAGATGGCTCATCGTCATGTCAAGTATGTTCTCTTTGAGTCCGGAGACCAGGACTTTAAATAAACATTTTTACTTGGTAGCATAGGTTCTCTCCGACTTCAAGAGGTTAACGGGAATCAAAAAGTAACACTCAAGAATCAGTGGTATATTTGGAAAGTAAGCCTAATGACTGAATACTCATAATAAATCATTTATTACTTAAAGTGGCATCCTCAAAAACATACATTTTCATTCACATATAAGGTCAGTTAAAGGGACTCTTACCTTTGTTGCATTTTTACACTTTTTTTGGATAAGGTTAAATTGGTATTAATAAGGTAATAACACTCTAATATGCAAGACAGACCCACCAGGAGTAAAAACAAACATTTATTTTACTCTCATAATATTTAGTGAAAACTTCAACCAATAAAATTCTTCGGACCGAATGACCTTATTGGCCGACAGACCTGTCTGTTTGCTGCATGGATATATAAGGTTTTCCGTCTGCTTCTTGTGGCGCATTCGGGCCCGCGTCATCAAGGCGCGTCCTCAACTAGAGGGTTTGTTTTGATTCCACGGCAGACAGTAGCGAGTAGCGACCGTAGCGACTGACGATGGCAGACCAAAGTGGTCCACGGCGTACTGAAACTGCACCATTCAGTCCGATTAGGGGACTCATCTCTGACTCAGACTCACAGAGTTACCCTCCTCTGGAGCCTCAGGAAGACCTCCAGACTGTTGGCCACCAACTGCACCATTCAGTCCGACAAGGGGACCCGATTCGGCCTCAGAAGCCAAGTGGTCCCGCTCCCCTGGATGATTCTCAGGACCTCCAGACCGTTGGCAACCAACCGCACCACTCAGTCCGATTAGGGGACCCATTTCGGACTCAGACGCGACGTTGTCCCGCTACTCTGGAGCTACTGTAAGACCTCCAGACCGTTGGCACCCAACCGCACCACTCAGTCCGATTACGGGACCCATTTCGGACTCAGACGTGACGTTGTCCCGCTACTCTGGAGCTACAGGAAGACCTCCAGAACGTTGGCACCCAACCGCACCACTCAGTCCGATTACGGGACCCATTTCGGACTCAGACGCGACGTTGTCCCGCTACTCTGGAGCTACAGGAAGACCTCCAGAACGTTGGCACCCAACCGCACCACTCAGTCCGATTACGGGACCCATTTCGGACTCAGACGCGTCTTCTTCGGACTTCTTGTTTACTAGATCCCTGGTAGATATTATGACCCCTGGGAGTCTAAACATAACCCATGGGAGTCTAAACATAACCCATGGGAGTCTAGAACTTTTGTACTGTAGCGACCCTGGGACAGTTAAATAGTTTGTGTGTTATGTGTTACATTATATTTCGTTGTCCGCTATGCCAGTTGTTCTATGTGTATGTATTGTAATGTTCTTCTTGTCAATCAGCGTGGGGGCGAATCATTAGGTCAGCTGGGGGAGGGCCTTGGAAGAACAGGAGGGTGGGGGCCTGCACGCGAGTGAGACCGTGTTGGGGGTTGCCGGGGTAACCGGGGTTTGTTTTGTGTCGGTTTTCTGCCGTTGGTTACAATGTTACGGGTTTCAGTGACCTGGTTTTGGTTCATTAAAACTACCTTCAACTACTAATGACTCGACATCATTATGTCACCGGCGAAGTCGTTACAGTACTCTAAAAAATAACGCTTAGTTTTGTACGCTTAGGGGGTGGGGCATTGGAGGAAGGCGGGATGATTTGAATGTGCTGTAATTCTCAAATGCAACAAAGGTCAGAGTCCCTTTAAGTCACTGTCTATCCCCGAATGAGGCAACACATTGGTGATCTAGCATATGGCACACTGATAAAACATCTAGCATTTCCAGTATTATGGTGAATGTACAGATAGGAGGACGTTCTTTTGCAAACCGAGTACTGTTCCAATACACACGATCACCAAGAACGGTTAAAATGACCGAAAGTGTCCTCTACACGCCCACTTTACCAATTATGCATCGGTTGGTACCTGGTGTGAACTCGTCAGTACAGATAACGATATAACATTTAAGCCAGGAGCTGCAAGCAGCAGAGCAGACCAACAACAGAACAATTTTAAAAGATTTCATATGTTATTTCATCAGTAAACTCACTTCTGATCTTTTTAAAAAGGTGAAGAATAAATGTAGGAGATTTTGAATATTGGCAGCTTTGCCGGAATTGATGGCGAATTGGAAATGTGTGTCAATGTTTTCGGAGTTCAGAAGCTCCATAAGTGCCTGCGGGGCAAGCTAGCTAACCAGCCGCCCAGTAACACTCAAAGACCCCCCACACCACAGACCACTGCAGCAAACGGAGACGCAGAGGAAAAGCAGGCCAACAACCATATAACCATAGATGTAATCAAATAAACAACAGGAGCCGTATGAAAGGGGACGGTCGTTATTTTTTTTTGGTATAAATAGAAAGCACCGGGTGTATTGCCCAATAGTGCATCGTCTCAAACCATCAACATTGTTCTGCGCACTCGTAAACTTGCAAGTACATACTTCCATGTACGAGTAGCAAATATGTTATCCCGAAGAACGCAAGTCCGTCCTTTGCATTCTTGGTATTAGGAAAGGCCCATGGTTGCCATAGACTCCCAAGGTGTTATTGGATTTGATTCAGTTTTAATAAGCGGAGGACAGGTGTGTTGCATCAAGACTTAATCAGCAGGGGCCGGGTTATCATAACAGCCAATCAGAAGAATATCATGCGTTTAACCTAGAGAGAGTCAACTAATGAAAGCCAATGAAAATGCGGCATTGGGGTTTGATCCTTTTAAGAGAGATGTGAGGCGGGGGGAAATGGACATGGAAGCATCTTGAAATGGTATTCACTGACGCACTGAACAGTTCATTTGTAGCCGGAAGTAGGTGTACTGAAGCACTGTTATTCCCGGCACTATAACAAGATGAAAATACTTTGGTTTCTATGTCCTTACGTCCGTACTGTAGTCACAGCAGGGGGGAAAGAAGGACCTGCAAACCTAAATAGAGGAAAGTGTTCTCCACAGAGTGCAGTTTTGAGGTTGTGGAATAGTAGATTGTAGTGTGCGGGACAGAGGACAAAAAACACTATCGCACACACTCATGCGCATAACAAACACGACACTTTAAACACACACATGCCTGCTGTCAGGTATACAAGCATTTATGTATTCACATATACCATTGAAGAGGCAAACAAGAGTCAACAGAAATATGAGCACCCACCCACCCACCCACCCACACATTTTAAATGAACAGCATCTGCTTCCACAGGAGGGGGTACAATAGGTTGGACAGGGACGGAGGTGGTGGGGTGAGTCATACCACCCCATCGACCCACATGACAAGGTCAGCCTGACGACTGGGTCCCAAGTGCTCCACCATTCATCATGGCCAGGAAGCTAATTAGACGAGAGAGGGGGAGAGGGGGAGAGGGAGGGAGGGAGAGGGGGAAATAAGCAGGAAGAGGAAGAAGAAAAGAAAGGAAGGGATGGGCAGATAAAGTGACAGGCAAGGGAGACCGGTGAAGAAAAAAAAGACAGAAACTGAGAGGGAGACAGACAGACAGACAGACAGAGAGGGAGAAGAGAGAAATGGTGGCTGAACGGCTGGAATGACACGTTCTCGCTCTTCCTTGCAGCCGTCTCCCCTCTCCCTCCCAGAACCTATCCAAGGCTTTCACTGTGTGTGACGCTCTCATTTCCCCCCTAGACTCCACTCATCTTCAAACCTGTCACCCTCTCTTCCTCCCCAGCGGGGGTGCTCTCCCACCCGCCACCCCCCCCAGCCCGTATTGACTTCCCTCCTTCCTCCTACCTTCTTCTTCCTCCTCCTCGCTTCCCCACTCTCATTCCTCTATTCATCCCTTCCTCTTTTTCAACGACCTAACAAACACACACACACACACACACACACACACACACGCACGGCTATGGTGTCTCTGACACACACGCTCACACACGCGCCCGTGGCTGTGGTGCCTCTGAATCTTCATTAGGGCAGGAAATGAAGCTGAAAACGAGGAGGCAGCCTAGATGGCCGAAAACAGCTGCAACCACTAGCACACACACACACACACACACACACACACACACACACACACACACACACACACACACACACACACACACACACACACACACACACACACACACACACACACACACACACACACACACACACACACACACACACAGTATTACTAGGCAGGTGTGTGTGCGGGGGGATTTGAGGGGAGTCGAGTGGGAGCATGGTGAGTCTGCAGTGGTTTACAGTAGCCACAATTCCTGCACACCTAGCATTCAAGAACATGTACACACACACACACACAAACACGCACAGTGGCACAGATGGATGAGGGGTTTCAAAAGTGGGATGAGCAGGATATGAGAGGACTCCAGCTGCCGTGGTGAGAGAGCAGGATGCGGTCTTAAAACTCGTAACAAAATATCAACCCCAAAACTTCCAAGCCGAACCCTGCGGAGTAGGTCACAGGAAAGATCAAATAATTGATATCCCATTGGGGAGGAGGAGGGGGCAGCGCAGGGCGCAGCCAGGGCCAATGGGAGTGCGTCAAGCAAATTTCGACTTGCCCAAAAAGAAAACTGTCCAAACCACTGAACTTGAGCTTTATACAACGTTGCCGATTCACCGCGTCAAACGTCATAGCAACACCATGACGAGAGGGTACAAAGACAACAGATACGCTGAGACGCTGTGCATACAAATGTATTTTGAGTTGTGTTGGCATGGTAGCAGGGTAGTCGAATAGATAGGGTTTTAACTATCCTCAGAGCCTGATGCCTTGCCCAGCCACCTTTCTCGGGGAGGACAGGTGTCCGTTGTCTAGCCCTGGTTTTAGAGTCTTTGAGCAGAGCAGACTTCTACCTCCCCATCTTTCACCAGGAAAAGGATATAAACAGCCGCTCCGAGCCCTTCTGCTTATGGAACAAACACTGAATAAGTTCGGGAGGATCCGCGAAAATGACGACCGACAAAAGAGGCTAGTTTCGTTTCCATTCCCACAGGTCACAAAAAAGTGTGCGTTTTTGGGGGAAAAAATGAATGCCCATTTCCGACTGAGATTTCAATGCAAAGAAGCCAGAACTGTAGGGTGTCGTAGACTCAGGGTCCCTCTCACCCCTCCCCAAATCTACAAGAGAACTTGAGGGAAGACATTTGACAATACCCCCGAAAGTCACGTCAATTGCGGATCGCATCTTTTAATGAAACAGTGGGTTTCTAAACACCAGCTTGCCTAGAGGGTGGCCTTGCCATGTGAAAACCCAGCGCTCGTTACCCAGGTGTGAATCATTTCAATTAACACAGATGAGGTGGTGGTGGTGGTGGGGCAGGAAGGGGGGGGGTTGTGAGGTGGCGAGGGAGGTGGAGGGAATAAGGAATAAAAACAATTGACTGATATACGGGATGGTGATTAATAATTTAGCTTGGCTCAAATGACTCCGCAATAAGGTATAATCAGATCTCATCCCCCTTCCCTGCTCTCCCCTACCTCAAATCAAATGAGGATGCATTACAGAGACGATTTATCGCCGCCGATATTAAATGAGGAATTGAGCTGAGAGGCCAATGAAGTGCGCGTCGCCATGGTTAACGCCGGGGCCGGATTGTGTGGAAGAGTATTTTCCTGTCCTTGTTCCATCCATTCTTCGGCTTTTCATTTTTTCATGTGGGCAGCCTATACAACACTGACACGATCTTAACTAAGGGCAGGGAGAGAATACGAAGGCATCACATCCTAGCTCAATGGTCGGTCTCATTTGGCCATGCTTCGACACAAAAACGCATGAGGAGAGAGGGTGTGAGAAGACAGAGAGACACGCTACTCTCTCGGCTGTTCTGACGCACGGCAGGTGAGACATTGTCACTCTAATCATAGCATCCCACGCACACGACACTGTTGGTCGGGATGTGAAACCAAACTCGTGCCTTGAACTCTTTTGAAAAAGGCACATCAACACTTGCACGCATGCTAATGTTTAGCAAGGCTGTACAATATCACGCATACTCCTGCATTGTAGTATATACACCCGGCGCATGCACGCGGATACAATAATGAATCTTGTCACTGGGTTTAAAGTGTGGAGGCATAATTATATTAATGATCACAAGTTCAAGGCAGCTTTTCCTTTGGCAAAGTTAGAAAGAATTAAAAAGAAAGCCATGCATAACAAAGCTTGGCAATAGATGGGAAGGGACACTGCTGTTCCCTTGCGAGACTCTAGAGGCCGGAGGCAAATCCAGACTTTAAGAAGGGCTTCCTAGTCCCCGACGCTGCCATGCACTGGGAGCTCCTACTCCGCTTCGACTCAGCCCCCATATTTTACCATGGTGCCTAACATTTAGCCTTGACATTTTGAACATTTTACACGGGACAAGTTTGTGGCTGGAGGTCGCGGAATGACGTCAAACTGAAAGCGGCGACGCGACTCCCGCGCTCTCGCACCAACAGGCGACCCTCTTCCGTGCAGCGATGGCCTGGTCTGAACATATGGCGTCTGCCCGCGCGCACGGAGCAAGGTGAGAACCACCGGCACCAGAGGGAGGGAGAGGCGCCGACACGACCCTGGGCTGCTGACGCTGCACTCCCCCCGCTCTCCCCCACCTACTCCCCCCTCCGCCCGCGCATCATTGTCGTTATGAGCAGGGAAATGACAGCCTGTGTGAGAGTGCCGGCGTAATGATAACTAAAGGTCGCAGGAACGATGATATCAAAAGCAGGACACGCTCGCCAGGTCGCCGGGATGCTGATTATTGGGTGGAGCAAAGGAGGGACTGCGTCTGTCTGACCCGTCCAAGGTGGAGGCGAGGAGAGGTGCGTGGGTGGGGGCAGTCATCTAACCTCATGAAGGTGCAGACTTGCTAAGCACGGTGTGTTTGCACACACGGAAGCGCGGACACACACACACACACACACACACACACACACACACACACACACACACACACACACACACACACACACACACACACACACACACACACACACACACACACACACACACACACACACACACACACACACACACACACACACACACACCTCTGCTGGAGACCTGGCGCCCAGCCCAGACGCCATCACGCTGTGGGGAGGAGAAAGAGAGGTTATGGGCTCTGGTAGATAACACAGACGGACAGAGGAGAGAGAGAGAGGAGATGGAGAGAGAGGGGGAGAGGGGGATGGAGGGAGGGGCGGGGGGGGGGGAGGAGAAGGGTTGCCTAATCACAGAGACGGATGAGGCCAGCCCAGGGTGGTACTGAGCCAGAGATGCACCAGTGCTGACCACACCACTGCAAGGGGACAGGGAGAGAGCGTGGGAGAGAGAGACGGAGAGAGAGACCTAGCGAGAGAGGTCACTGAAAGAGAGAGGGATGAAGAGGGAAGAAAGGGGTTAGAGAGAGCTAGAGGGGGAGGCCAGGGCTCGTTCATCTGACCGGCCCTCCGGTACCGAGCGAGTTTGATTCTGGAGCAGCACAACAGGGGGAGACCGGATTGGGCGAGATTGAGGGGAAGCGGAGAGAACACAAGATCCCTGCTGATATTGTTCCACATCTGTCATCACATTAGGCCGGTCTCATTGTCTCAATCCAGCGCTTCCTGCACTCAGAAGCAGGTCTGTTCCGTGTCTCTGGCTTTCTCAGGGACCTGCTCTAGTGACAGTGCATGTGCGCGGTTCCGGTTATCTAATATCCTGTGTGTGCGTGAGCGCGTGCGCGTGTGCCGAGCACAGTGTGGGCTGGTGACAGCCGGCACTGTCACCCGCTGGGTCTGCAGCATGAGTCACTCTGCCAACATCATTCATTAAAAAAAAAAAAAGTGTGCACGACACTTTTAGTGAGCACATACGGCACGGTCACGCACGTGTGCAACTAAAGGAAGCCACCTGGCTCATATCCGGGGGAATCGATGCACTGTATTGACCACGGCCAAGGTGACTGGAGGCAGCGGGCCCCAGCTGTGACAAACACCAGCTCACGCTTGCGGGCACACACCGTCACGGTGGTGTGTGTTTGTGTGTGCCCTTTCGCACTTTTGAACATCTGTGTTTAAAAACAAAACAAGAACACAAACAAGCGACCTGATTTCGCTCTTTGCAACACCATTAAAAGTTTCCCACTTAAAAAGGTGAAATGAATGCAATAGCATTATTCCAAGAGTGAATACCCCCCCCCCACACACACACATACAGTATGTGGGTCTTGGTGGGAGAGCGAGCGGACCCTGCAACTAGAGGTCCCAGAGTTCAGTTTGCTCGCCTCTCCCATCCCACTCACTGCCTGGTAGTCCTTGGGCCAACAACAGAAATCTTCCCAGTATAACTTTAAAGCAGTAGCTCCACAAAACTCATCACCAGTTAAAATACATAGTACAGATCATTGATTTCCTTCTTTCACTGCATTGCTCAAGTATTTCTATTCCCTGTCATTTCTGCTTTGAAAAAAGAAAAGTACCTTTCTTGCTTGCCAACACCTCTCTCTCTCTCTCTCTCTCTCTCTCTCTCTCTCTCTCTCTCTCTCTATCACACTCTCTCTCTCTCTCTCTCTCTCTCTCTCTCTCTCTCTCTCTCTCTCTCTCTCTCTCTCTCTCTCTCTCTCTCTCTCTCTCTCTCTCTCTCTCTCTCTCTCTCCTTCACTTTCTGACTCCAGGGAACCACCCACCCACACCAGTTGGCAGAGAGCTTTAATGCCTTATGACACGACTCCTCTTCTGCACAGAGGCAGCACACACGCACACTAATGAGAGCGAACACACACAAACAACTATACCTCACAGTCACACTATAGTCCAGACACAGAATGTGTGTGTTTGTGTGCATGTTGCAGACTGCAGCCAGCTCCAACTTCGTCTTCCTTTCTTGAGCTGCTGTGCTAGTGTGTGTTTGTGTGTTTGTGTGTGTGTGTGAGTGTGTGCAGCCAAGTCCAGAAGGCCCTTGAAATATGCACAGCACTCCCATGCATAATACATAGGCACAGCAGGAGAAAAGGCACTGGAGAGCTAGGAGGATCTCCACCTCTCCATCTCCGCACTCCTCCTCTCCCTCTCTCCCTCCCTCCCTTCCTCCCTCCCTTCCTTCCCACCTCCCTCTCATCCCTCCCTCTCTTTATCCCTCCCTCCTCCGCTATGCTTCCTTCAACCGTTCTCCATCGCTTCAAGTGCTGCTGCAGCAGCAGGCGCATATGTTGGAAATAACAAGCGTCTCGTGAGGTCACCCACGGGTCACACATTATGACGGCGCCGTCAAGTGAGGCTGCCTGAAGCGAGACCGAGATGGGTGGAATTGATACAATACTCTTCGTAGTCATTGCCGAGCATATTGCTATCAAATGGCAAATGGAGGCCACGTTGGAAGAGAAAAGGGGGACGGGGAAAATTAGTTATAATAGCCGCGTCTGTACTACAAACAACATTATCAACACTGTCCTGAACAGCCAACAGACAAGACTTCAAAACCAATTAAGACAGGTAAACACTTGGTAGATGTGGTTGACTTACAATGAGCTGCTTCAGGCCCAGGAAGGACTGCTCTACGGAGTTTGCGTTGAGGACCTGTCTCTTCATCGCCGCCTGCTCACCCAGGAACCGCAGCATCAGGTCTTTCACTGCGTCGCTCTGTACCGCACACACACACACACACACACACACACACACACACACACACACACACACACACACACACACACACACACACACACACACACACACACACACACACACACACACACACACACACACACAAAAACCATGTTACCAAGAGGGCCATGTTAATGCAGAACACCTCACAAAAGAGGAAGTGGATGTGGATTATCGGTGGCCCTGTTCCCACAGGAAATTAAGGCCCCCGCCATCACGGCATTAGCGCTAGCCTGGTATCACCAAGGCAGGTCTGATGGGGGCCGGTGTTGTCCTTTTGCTCATTAGGTATGAAGCCTTGATCAAGTCTCAATATAACCAAGTTCGCCTGATTAAAAATGGAGGTGAGTGTAGAGGGGCTGACACAGGAAATCTAAATGACTCCAAAATCTAAATGCTAGGAAAATATGTTTATTTAAATATGGTTGTAGAAATGTTTTCGTACATATTTCTTTCTACCACACTTCAACTTCAAATCACACTCAAATATTTATTTTGAAATTGAATAGGTGAGGTGGTGGAGAGAAATATAACTCCATCACCTGAATAGACAATATCATTTTCTATGGGATGCCCTTGTGAGTCTAAACAAAACAGGCAACCAGCATAATTGCCAAATGAACTGGAATGAAGAGGACTAAAGGATTATTTTGAACACGAGCGCATCAATACTTTGATCAAATTCATGTTCTACGGCCACGCAGAAGTATGCCGCCTTGACCTGTTTGCGTAGGAGTTCACAATAAGTCCATTCATTAATTTCCAATGCCACATAGCTCCGGGCATGCGTTGCAGAAGCATTTTCTTTGCGTCTAGATCCCGGCACCCGTTGAACGGGTTGGACGTCATACGCATACAAAATTGGTCTACGGGGAAACCTTCGTAGGTCATTCTGCACATAACGTTGCTGTGTTTGTGTAAAAAAGTATGCAACCTTTTGTGGAACCAGTATTTGTGAGGCATAATCCTGTGTTACGATAACATTAATGTAGGACTATAGGTTGCAACTTCACAATGCACTACAACAAAAGGTTGAATCATCTGGCTCCTCAAGCCTCAACCAAGCAGGCATTCATTATTCAGAATGTCTCTCGGGTGAAAAAAAACAATCGAATGGTGATCCTGTAATGTATCTTCATACATTAGAAAATCAACAAACTATATATGAAGCTCTGTTGCACTAGTTTAACTTGCTAAACACTGGTTCAGAGATAAGAGGTTTAGAGGTTGCATAGGAATAACAAACCAGAATTTTTTCATGCATAAAATAACTAAGATGCCTTAAAAGAGCTATAGTATATGGAGCTATACTATAGAAGCCTAGAAGTACCATTTAACTAAACAAATTACCTTGAAACTACATCTGCAACTTAACATTGTGGAGATGCGCGCTTATCGTACCTGTAGGTTGTCGAACTTGAGGCCGGGCATGGTTATTCTGTCCCTCTCCACGTAAGCCTGGTTGTACTGCTGGGTGGCCACCGCCATGAGCACCTTCCTGGTCTCAGTGGAGGGCAGCCAGGCATCATGGCGCCGGTCCACCTCGCTCAGACTCAGCGCCGTGGCGAACGGGTCGTCGCTGCCGGAGAAGGCGGCCTGTAGCTGGTTGAAGTGCTGGGGCTGCGGCGGTACGGCCGGGAGCCCCTGGGGAAGAGGGGGCCGCGCCTGGACCAAGGGAGTGGAGCTTTCGCCGGAGATCGCCCCAAACAGGGAGTCCCCTTGAGGTCCGGCGTGCGGGGTGGAGAGGGAAGAGCCGGTGGAGGAGCGCTGCTGTTCTGGGGTCACTGGTTCGGGTGTGGGCGGGGTGATGTGGGCTTCGGCGTTCGGGTTTGAAACGGAGATGAAGGAGGAAGTGGAGGAGGTGGTGAATGAGTCGAAGAAGTCCGAGGCCGGGTTCATGTGGCCGTTGTCGCTGAAGAACTTGCTAAGGCTGGGGCTGGGCTGACACACCAGCGGCGGGGTCAGCTTGCTGGGCGTGCCCGTCTCGTCACTTCCCCCGCCACTGGCCATGCTGAAGCTGGGAGACTTGATGAGCGTGGGCTGGAAACCATCGGGCACCAGTGTCTTGGGCTGGTTGCCTTGACTGAATATGGTGCAAACCGGCACAGGCTCGTCTTTCAAACTTTCCTCCATTAGAGAAGGCATTGCCAGGTCTTCATCCATAGCACTAGGCGGACTCGGTGTGTGAGCGGCAGACACCAAAACAGTGACCGTCTCCCCCTTTTCACCCTGCTGGCCCTTCTGGTCATTCTCCTCCTCCTCCTCCTCCTCCTTCACCTCTTGGTCAGGACTCTCAGACTCCTGTTGGTCCAACTCATCTTCTGTCTCACTAGCATGCAGAATGACATCAGGTTTTCCAACTGCGCTGACTGAAGCCTCCAGCTCTCCTGTATCTTCATTGTCACCTGTCTCCAGAAAGGAGTCGATAGGAGCCACATCATCCTCTTCGCTGATATTAGGCGAATCTGAAATCATGACACTCTCCATCATCTGGTCATTGAGTCTTTCCAGCAGGCTCTCTGAGGGTGTGGCAGTGCTGTCTTCCAGAGGGGTGACACATTCCCCCCCGAGGTCGATGGTTACCTCCGGGAGTAGGAAGGCATGGTGGGAGATGGTTTGATCAGGGGCTAGAGAATCATTGGCGAAATCCTCCACAGCTATGTCCAGGGTAACCGGCCGAGCAGGACCCTCACCGCTATCCATCCTACTGCTCCTGTAAATAATATCCACGTCAGTGTGTTGGCTATCGAATGACACTGCAGCTTTCTTTCTTTCCCTTTATTGTCTAAAATAGATATATACCAAAGTTAAGATAAGCCATTGATTCGATGATAAATATTTACAATGCACAATAATTGTATTCTTGCAGACTTGACAATCAACTACTCTGGATTTGGGGTTAGCTACAAAGCTAACGTCAAGTCATTTAGTGAGCTACCGTGTCGAAACAGAAAGCAAAGCAAAAATTACATGGGTACCGCATGCAGTGTTTTACTTTTACAGACTCTATTATGCGTTAAATACATGGACTGTGTTCATTTTTTCTCTTACAGCCATGAAATGCATTCTTACCTTTAAACGCTTCTTTAAAAGACTGACAGTAAGACCTACACTGCGCATGTCTATTATACGACAACACTAACATACGGCATCTGTGAAGGACAAAACTTCATCAGCGGGATTCTTCAAAGGATTTACGCCGTCGAACACATAGAAGAACGTTTCACGGTTCCTTGTACGCGTTTTACGCACTCGCTACGTACGCAAAAAGTGTATATCGCGGAAATGCATTTTGGAAAGGTTTAATGTAGCACAAACTGTACTAGTATTTCACTTACTGTAGGGCAAAGAATAACACATTTGAACATTACGAAGGTGGGCAAAGCTGCAACAATTTGAGAAATGGAAGACGATGCACCTGTCATTTATGGTCTCGAATTCCAGGTACGTAGATGAACCTATACACCACATCACTCTCCATATAAATGAACACTAGCTAGCTACTATGGCATATGTTATTATATTCTTGTCACATTACATTTTAAACGTATCTACGTGTCATAGATCATCCGTTCTCTATTGTCGTTGCTTAACCTCCTTTCATGCTATAGTGTTTGACATAAATAGTATTGTTTACAGTAACGTTACGAATGATGTTGGTATCTTGCATTCTTCTTGCAGGCAAGGGCTCTTACTGCCCAGACGGCTGAGACTGATGCCATTCGTTTCCTTGTCGGCACACAGTCTCTGAAATTCGATAACCAGGTGAGGTTAATATAAATATAAATGTTTGAATTATTTGACATCACTTCTATACTTTTAACTTGATTTTCAAGCCAGGCAGCACTTTTCTGATAATATGTATGACATTTTTTTTTTAAATAAATCATCCTAGTAAAACCGAATAGACGTCAGATGTAGGTATCAGTTGCAAAAATATATAAAATATTGGACACATGTGCATGAAATGCTCTAGTTATTCTACTATTTATTACATTAAAACGACATGTAAATATTTTTGGTTAATTCATATTGATCTAGATTATGCTGCTGTCTACTAGGGAAAAATTAAGTCCTGGGCATCTACTGTAAATCAACTTTGATGCACAACAGGTGTGCAGGATGATAGAGGCATGCAGTTGTATGACCACCTGTTGGACAAGTTAGTGATTTGTGTGTGTTTATAATGTATCCTCTGTTAATAATGGTTATAATGTAACCTGTGTTGCATATTGTTTTATTTATTTTGTGTATATATATATATATAAAACAATGTATACATGCACGTACACATGCACACACTTACTACAGTCTATATTATTCAGTGTTAAAAATGGATTTCTCTTTATTGGCCTATAGTTTCAGTCTTTATGGCCATTAAACATATTCATTAATGCACACCTATTAAAAGCTACAATAAATTGTAGGTCGGGAGACATTATAAGATTACCTTCCTTTAATAGACCAATTATGTAAACAGAGTTAACTGTTATACCAATTTAGTTACTGTTTACCTGATGTAGGGTGGGGATTCAAGGACCTAGACAATGGATACAAGTAAGGATTGTTGACAGACACATATAGTGCTGTGACTTCAATCAACCCGATCTGCATTTTGAGCTCACGTGACAAATATAAGCTCAACAAAATTGCAAGCTGCACTTTATTTCAACCCTAATAACAACAATAAAGTAGTAACCAAGTGGACATAAAAAGCTAATTTCAGAATTTCTCATCTAATGGCCCCAAAACAGATGGATATATTTTGTTAAACATACACTTTGTAGTTAATTATAGCCTAAGGCGTTGTTTGTTAAGCTCCTTCTCTGTCCACCAGCAACACAAACAAAGCAGGCCTTAAGAAAATAAGTGTAGTTATCTTTATTATATGTGGAAAATTGTATAATTTAAGGTATTTATTGAACGATTTGCATAAAGCTACCCAGAGGGTTCTTTATCTGCAATCCTGTGTGTCAGCGCAAGTGTTTGTTCATGGATGTCTGCCTAGAAAACTGTGTGCTTGTGCGTGCGACATGCGTACAATAAGAAGTACAGTTTTGGCTGGCTTTGTGTATATTTAGGTAGAAGTCTATGTGTGCGGGTGTGCTGCTCCCTGGCAGTGGCATGTGCACATTTTGCAGAGGTCAATACAGTGACAGATGAAGAAACTGTTGGTGTGTCTAATGGGAAAATAATTAATTGAGATGGGAAAGAGATGGTTAAAAAAAAAAAGTGTTGGCAGACTGTTGTGTGAAAAGGGTCTGGCGTTGGATTCAGATTGAGAGACGTCCAAGTTCTGTCTAGCGAGTCTAATGTGGAGCTGGTTGGGGAAAGTGACAATGCATCTGATCTACGTGTTTTTCTTGTTACTCTACACTGGCAGTCCCTTTAATATACTTTCCATCTCTCTGGCATGGCCACAGATCTGAAAACACAAGAGAGAATCAAATTGATTATTTTTCACAGCGTTGTGAGGCTAACCTCATTGTGGTAATCAGATGCGAGGCATGCTGTACAGTAATAATGCTTCCCTCTTTCACATTCATAGCCACTTGTATTGCCATGGTGACAGGACTAAATAACCCGATGCTGGTATATAAGTAAGCCTCATTCATGTTGAAGAATACACCTTTTTATTCAGATTTGCTATTAAAAAACATAAAAATAGAATACCTCATCTCATCAATTAACTTCTCCTTACCAAAAAATTACCATGTACTGATTTGAAAAGAATTATACATAATTTCCCCTTATCCTGCTTCCGTAAAATTTCTGCATCTGGAGTGCAGCCAGTGGCGTTTATTTTATTATTTTTTATTGCACATTTCAGTATGATCACTGTGGATCTTAACTGCAGTTCAGTTCTGCCAAGTCCAGTTTAGTTTGTGCTCGTGTTGTGAAAAATGCCTTTCTGATTGCTGTTCCGTCTCCCCTACCACCCCCCCCCCCCCCCCCTGCCCTAACCCTCTCCCTATCCCCCCACTCCTTACCCCCCATCACCCCAACACTCTAACAGCCGCCCGCCTCCTCCCCCACTTCAGCTGTATCCATAAGCCCTCTGGCCTTTCCACCTCCCATTAAGCATAATGCAGGGTGGAAATGCCTCTCTTAACTCGCTGAGCACCTTTTTAAAATCCCTCAGAGACCAATAGCTTGAATGACAGATCGCGGAGGGCTCGCCGCCGTGGCATTTAGGGCTGCTAACGAGATAAAGCGCCCGGGCCTGGCACCACTATGGGCCGTCCGCCGCGCCCCCCCCCCCCCCCCCCCCCGACCGGGGCCCCCCCCGACCGGGCCCCCACTCACTGTCACCCGTGCGGCTAAAGAGCTTTAGCGGAGGAAAAAAAAAAAAAAGGTCCCCCAAGTTAAGTGTTTGTGGATGTCTCTGGTGGGGCTGGGTTTGGCGCTGGGGACAGGATGAAGGGAAGCGGATGGGGGGGGGGGGTTCAGGATCTAGCCAGTGTTTTTTTATCCCTCTCTTGAGTGTGCCAGCATCACACACACGCACACATACGTACACGCACAGACAAATGCCTTCACCCACACGTATACTCACTTGCATGCACACATACACACACGCCTACACACACACGCGCGCTGCCTCCTCCCACCAATCAGGAACCTAATTAAAAGCGGCGGGCCGCTTGCCAGATGGGCTGAAGGCTATGACTCACTCCCTGGGTCTTGGACGAACACGATTGATAAATCACCGCGAGGGAGGAAGGCTGGAACCTCTCTTTCTCTCTCTCGTTCTCTCACTTTCTCACTCTCTCACTCGCGCTCTGTATCCATCCTTTTCTCACCTGGGATCACTGGAGTGTGTGCGGTGGTGGGGAGTGCCAGGTACCGTGGACACCTTCTTCCCTCCAATTACACTGTCCTGCCAGCCCAAATGTATTTCACTCCCCTTCCCCCCTTCGCACGTACACACACACACGAACGCACCGCCATAAAATTCAGACTTTGCTTAATCATTTTTTGGGCTAATAATAAAAAAAAATATGCACCTGATGCAGTTCACCCAACTCAAGGTTAATGGCTGCCTGACCGACTTTGAGGCCACTGAAAGATGCTTCTCCAAGACTCTCTCTCTCTCTCTCTCTCTCTCTCTCTCTCTCTCTCTCTCTCTCTCTCTCTCTCTCTCTCTCTCTCTCTCTCTCTCTCTCTCGCTCACTGGCTTCCTTGCCGCTGTCCCCCCCCCCCTCCCTCCCTCCCTCCCTCCAGTCGGACTGCCCCTCCTGCGTCTGCCTGTAAAACTAGTGTAGGCATAAAGGGAGTGAAGGTGCTGCCTTGATAGAGTTATGGTCCTGTGGAACCCCATAAATGCCCCAGCAGCACCCCACCCCGTTGAAGTGATGTAAGCCCCCCTCTTAAGAGAGCAACAGCACCTTGAGGCCCCCACTCATGGTTTTTGTTTACTTTAGTTTCACTTTTTTACTGTGCTAGGTATGGAGTGAATTTAGTGATAAGATTACTTGCACGTATTTACAAAATCAACACATGTAAATCAAGTTTTGTGGCTTGAAAAACATTAACTATACACTTGAAGGTTAAGATTTATGTACAGCAATTCATTTCAAATCTGTACAATAAAAACAAGTGTACAGATTACGTTTTCAGCTCACAAAACATTATGTAAATGTCTGGACTTTTTAAACACGTTATAAGTAATATCCGCACAAAATTGATTGTCACAAAGAGGTACAGTGCAAATATATACATTGTGCCAAGAGAAATTGCCCTAATATATTTTCATATCTAATGAAAGATGGTTAAACAGAGTATCGATCTACAATCTACATCCCTATTCCATTTGTCATCCGGATTTCATCACAGGGCAAAACCAGTGATCAAGAACTACATGTTTTTCTCTTTTACTAAAAAAGTGGCCAAACAATATTCTATTTGCGTTAAAAGGGAGCACAACATTTCTAATTCTAGGCTACACTTTGTTTATAATTGTTACAGTAATAATCGTTTTCTGTAGTGTATTCCTCTAAGAATTCTGAACACCATATTTAATGGGGAAGCACAGATGGGTTGAAGATTACTGGTTAACACAAAGCTTAGCTAAATTAGCCTCTGCACTTGAATATATTCCTGAGGGGGAAAAAGACAAACTTTATTGAACAGTTGTTAAAGATCAGGCCTCAGACTCTCCTCCAGTCCTTTTCAACACAGTTTGAGTACAACCCAACGTTGAACGCAGGTACAATTTGCCAGGAAAGCTCAACTGTAATCCGTATTTCTTCTTTGTTTTTCTCTCCTCAGCTTGTTTTGCAGCTGTGTCACATGTGGGACTGCCATGATTCCCCAATTAAATAGGACTTCTAACAGACTGTCTTAATCGCTGCTTTGAAAGCAAATCAAGGAGAGAAAAAAGACGAATACGTGAAGTCTGTAGTATTTTTTTTTTTGTGAGGGCTGGGGTGGGAAACGATATATCATCTTTCAGAGAGCGTTTGTTAATCAGAATCTGCTCATTTTTGGTGAGCAGGAGAAATTAGCAGAGCTTTGAACTGTGGTGGTTGCATTCAGTAGATGAGAGGGAGGGGCACTTATCATTGCTTCATCTAATCTCTCTCTCTTTCTTTCTTTGTCCAATGTCTCTCTATGTCTGTCTGTCTGTCTGTCTGTCTCTTTCTCTCTCTCTCGCTCTGTCGTTGTATCTTTCTCTTTCTGTGTCTTTATGTCTCTCTCTCTCTCTGTCTTTATGTCTCCCTCTCTCTGTGCTTACCCCCAGATCCACATCATTGACTTTGATGATGAGAATAACATCATTAACAAGAACGTGCTCCTGCACCAAGCTGGGGAGATATGGAACATTGGCGCCAGTCCCGCGGATAAGGCAGTGCTCACCACCTGCTACAACAAAAGTGAGCGCCTTTCCACCCCCCCCCCCCCCCCCCCCCCCAGATCCTCCACCTCCCACCTATCGCTTCTCCATGCTCCCATCTCTTTTGGTCACACGGTATGGATGGCACGCTTCATCTCCATCATGCTCCTCCACTCCCTCCCCATGTCTGACTGTCTGTCCCTCTCGCTCTTAATTACCTCTTGCACTTTCCCCAGACGCGTTGCAACCCTTTTGTCTAATCGGATCTGCAGCAGGGGATCGATGGCCGGCGTTGACGAATGCAGGGCTTCAGCAGCTTGTGTTAGCATGACACGGCCGCGCCCTGATAGGATCAGTGCTAACGTGCAGACATGGTGCCCCACGCCTGACAGCAGTGTGAGGGGAGAGATTTGCCTAGAATGGTGGACTCTCTGGAAGTCATCCAACTTTTTCTTTTGACCTGCTTATATTTGAGTAGAGTCACATTATGAACATGATTTTAGAGGGAGAACCAAATTGAAAGTATGTTAATCTATAAATCTTTCACTCGCCTTATTCGTGCCTGTGATTTTGGAAGTGGTTTACCACTGACACATCTGCGACTGATTTGTGGCTTTGGTCATGCTACATACAAGTACATTAGCTCTGTGGCGTAAACATTCAGCCAAACACACTTTGCCCGCTGTTTGTCAGTGAAGATGTCCCGCAGCCACTCTCCGGAAGAACTGTGCAGTGATGACTTCAGAGTCCGAAGCAGCAGCCGCCATCTTGAAGAGCATTCTAACTCACTTAACGGGCGTTTTGTTTGTAGTTCACTTCGTTACGGAGACGAGTCGACACAACATACTCAACATGCATTTGTGCTCGCAGAGACCATGTCCCGCAAACCAGCAGCCGCTTTAGTGAGACACGAGATGCACTGCTGGGGAGGATAGTGGTGGGGGCAATAGGAAGGAAGGAAGGAAGGAAGAAAAACAGGACCCAATTCTAATGTCACACTTGTAGGTTAAGTTACACACTCTGAGCTTTTAATCACCTGCGCCATAGCCCCATCTGTAGCCAATCTGCTTGCATTCGTCGGCGGTTGTATGAGGGGGAAAATGAATTGCAAATGTAAAAAACACATGAGCAAAGTAAGAACATGATTACCCAGTTATTTTCTTTGGCAAAGGTTTTCATGCAAATGGCGTGTGTGTACATGGCCACTCGAGGTCGGCTTAGCTCAGGCGGTAGAGGAGGTTGACTTGTATCCGGAAGGTTGCTAGTTGAATCCCCTCCCCTCCTAGCTGTCGATGTGTCCCTGAGCAAACCGTAACTGCTCATGGCGAGCTGGCTGTCGCCTTGCATGGTTGACTCCGCTGTCGATGTGTAATAAAAGTTGTAAGTCGTTTTGGACCAAAGCGTCTGCTTAATGCCCTAAATGTAAATGCAAATGGCCACCACCTGTGCCATTTCTGCAGTGGCTAAAAGTAAGAAAATAAAAGTACAGTTGGGCTACTCCAGTGCTTAAGGTAAGTCCGCCATTGTGTGCAGGTTGATGGCCGTTTTGGTCAGATTGTAGAGTTAAATGGACCATAATTAGTGAGTAATTTGCTATCTTGTGGCTGAGCCCTCCAAATTAGAAGCTGTTGTGTGTGTTTTGTATTGGCCTTCCTTTGTCATTACTCAGAGCATGTGTGTGTGTGTGTGTGTGTGTGTCTGTGTTTGTGTGTGTGTCTCTATTAGAGCACATCCATGTTCGTGGGTAAAAATAAGAATGAAATATAGTGTGGGGGAAAGAGATTGTATGTGTCTGTACAGTTGTGTTGATGTGTGTGTTGATGTTAAAGTGTGCGTGTGCCACATTGGAGCAGACAGCCTTGACAGATGGGACAGACTCATTGAGTGGGTGAGGTTGGCGCAGAGCGCAAATACGCCTCTAGCCTCTAGGGGCAGTAGTCACTGGTACTACTGAGGCCTATGCCCAGTGTCTCCACTCTCTCGCTCTTTTACTCTTTTCCTTCTTTCCTCACTCGATAATAGTATATCCTATTTGTCTTGTTTACAATTAAATCAAAAAAATGTGTGTATGTATGTAATACATATTTGATATATATATATATTTTTTCCTCTTAAATAATTAATTAATTCAAACATACTCTCTATGGTCTCTTTTGGATCTCTACAGTTTATCTGTGTTATATGTACTGATACTGTGTATACGTGTGTATCCAGTCCACACACGTATACAAATGACCTCTCTTTAAGAGCGGCCCCTAACAGAGTAAGCCAGAAAGGGTCTTTTGTTCCTGATGATTGCTTGGCCACTTATTGGGGGCGTTGGGCTTGTCTAAAACCACTCAAGACCCCCGCTGACTCCGGCCCCCTTGCTTTTAATTTTGACAAACAGGCCCAACGCCAATGTTTCATGCACCAACCCCTCCCTCTCTCCCTCCCTCCCTCCCTCCCCCACTCCCTCATCCACCCTTTGCCCACACTTTCGATATCCACGTGGCACAAAAAGGAGTTATACGCCCCCATTATATCTCTCCTCGTCCTCTATCCCTCTTCTTTTTGGTTTCCCTATACATGATTAGTTTTCGCATTGTAGCCCTCCACTGCATTTTCTTTTTTATGTCCAATTACTGTATCAATTCCACTCTTCACACCATTGGCTCCAATTAGCAAGTCCAGCTGTATGTGGCGTTGGGCTATGTCCAAATACACTAACTCATTTGTGTTATTTATTTATTTTTTGGTTTTGGGTGCAAAGTTTACCGCCTGGTAACAGTACTTTCTGCCTGAAAGCGAAGACACACACACACACACACACACACACACACACACACACACACACACACACACACACACACACACACACACACACACACACACACACACACACACACACACTTATCTTCATTAAAAAGATTAGGAATTGTGTACTTGTGTGATCACAACTACATGCAATCATTTGCACCCTCCACTGACCCAGATATCGCAACCTGTGCATTGTGTGTGTGTGTGTGTGTGTGCGCTGCAGCTTGTGACAGCAGGGTGGTGTCCTGTGCCTCAGTGTGGCGGATGCCCTGCGACTGGGAGACGGGCAGCAGCCACGAGTCCCCCGACGACTCCGCCCACAATCCCCAGACTCTGGAACTTCTCTGTCACCTTAACGACAGCGCCCATGGCAACGCATCCAGGTAGGTACCCATCTATCTGAAGCCCTATAGCAACCACCCACAGCATACTAGTGACGCCCTAGTAACCACTCAGAACAGCTTAACAACTACCTGCCAACTCCCTAGCAACTGTCCAAACCACTCTAGTCACGTCCTAGGCACTGTCCACAACAACCTTTGCGACCACGTAGCAATGCCCTCACAAGCATCCGGAACACCCTCACATTGCCACAGCAACCACCCAGAACACCCATGCTTGACTTGTCAATAAATCAAAAAACTATGCAGCAAAGTGTGGATTACCGGTTGGTATCACAATTGCATATATTTTGTTGCGAAATATCAACCTTTAAGTTGAAATAACCTTAGTATCAGCAGTTGAGATTGTACTTTTATTATCTGATTTCTGTAGGTGGGTAGTCGCCTCTTATTAGTTCAACTCTGTTCTGTTCCCATTTTGTTTCCCTCCCCGCTCTGTGCTCAGATTGCGCCCTCCCCATCCGTCTCCAACTATCTGCCTATTTGCTTAGCTTATCCCCTCATTGCTGCGGCCATATTTATAATTTCTCTCCCCAACCCTCCCCCTTATTCTCCTCCCCTCTGTATGGATATGCAGTTTCGTTATTTATTTACCTCCTCCTTTGGTCCAAGACAATCGACTGGCCCACATATCCACGATCGCAGCCCCGGCCCGGTCCCCTTTTGTCTCGAAGCTGGGCCTGCTCTGCAAAGCACATTACTCCATAATTCACTGGCCTACAGGATCGGAAATCAATGTTCATTCCCCCTTTTAGCCCACCGTTCATCAGTTGTCTTGTGATTGCTATCATTTTTATAAGATGCCCGTCGGTTAACACAAGGCATACAGTATCACATATCTGGGCCTGAGAGATACCAAGAAAGAACGAGGCAGGGTGAGAGAGAGCGGCCAACAAAAGGCTTTTTTAAATTTTTTTGTGAGTATGACGAATAAGGAAGGAGTGTGTGTGTGTGTGTGTTTGTGTGCGTGTGTGCTTAAAATGTACGTATTGTCCGTCTGCGTCAGTGCCTGTGTGTCCAGAGGGCAGGTCAGGTAGGGCTGCTGGGTAGAGATTGATGGCTACAGGCTTCAACACCTAAACACCATGTGAGGTGTAACCCTCTCAAGGGCGTGTGTGTGTGTGTGTGTGTGTGTGTGTGTGTGTGTGCGTGTGCGCGCGCGCGCGTGCGTGCCTCAGTGCTGTGAAGCCGGTAGCCAGTGCTGTGTACTATTGGCTTCCCTAGATGGATGGCTTTGGTCTGCTGCCCACCTCCTCCATCTTGCTATCTCACACACACACACACACACACACACACACACACACACACACACACACACACACACACACACACACACACACACACACACACACACACACACACACACACACACACACACACACACACACACACACACACACACACACACACATACACGTACAACTGGCAGCCTACTAGTTCTGGCTGCCACTGTTGTCTGAGTGATTGGGGGAAACGTACTGTGTATGTGTGTGTACACTCTATGTATGTGTCTTTATATGTATGTATGTGTGCATGTTCTTTTTGCATATGAATGGCTGTTGGGATACTGGACCCTGTGTGTGCGCTTGTGTTACCTCCTGCTTTCATATGTGTTTGTTGCTCTGTGTGCATAGCTGCTTTTCACACTCGTAATACTGCCCCCTCCCCATCCCCCTTGGCCCAAAAAAACATTTTAGCAAAGCACTCCTGCCGCCCCCAAATCCCCTTATTGTTGTTTGGATGGACAAACACTGCAGTAAAGGCAAGCCTCAAATGAAAAATCGACAAAAAAAGATTTTGTGTGCATGTGTGTGGGTGTCTGTATACCATAGTGGGTTATTTTGCTTCGTTTTTTATTGCACTAGCTTTTGATTGAGAATCACGAAGTCGAGCAAAATCGATTGCCATTGAGCTATTTTAGCCAATCAGAGCCCTGGTTGGCAACAGCAAAGCACAAAAACAAGGTTGATTTTTTTTTTTTTTTTTAACATGGGTGGGACGTGTGTGTTTGTGTGTGTCTGTATGTTTTCTTTTAGATATGTGTGCATTCAGCAATCATGTGTATTATGTGTGATTGTTTGCCATTGACTGAATGAATTACTATACATGTGCACCGTCTGCCACAATACTAAACACTGCTTACTTATACTGTGTGTGTGTGTGTGTGTGTGTGTGTGTGTGTGTGTGTGTGTGTGTGTGTGTGTGTGTGTGTGTGTGTGTGTGTGTGTGTGTGTGTGTGTGTGTGTGTGTGTGTGTGTGTGTGTGTGTGTGTGAGAGTTGCACCAACAATCCGGTTTATTAAAAATATGTAAAAACATAGGGAATGGCAAAAAGGAAAAGAGAGATAGTGAGGGAGTAACGAAGAAGAAAAGAGTAAGAGAGGGAGAGTAACAAGCTGAGATATATGGGCTTGTAAAACCTCCATTGCTTCTCTAAAGCATATTTGCATACCATTAGTATTGGCGTGGTACTACGCTCAAGGTCGAACACTTAGGACGCATTCTTTCATAATCAAGAAGTAAGACAATAAGGGAAAATGATGTGGGTTTTGCCACTCTGTTTTTCCCAGTGTCCCTCTCCTGATTGGCTAAATTAAGCAACGCTATAGGGAAAGATGAATTGTGATGTATTTAAGCAGTTACTGTTCCTTAATTTTAATTTGACATGTGTGTGCGTGTGTGCTAAAACCATAAGGTACATTTGTAAACATTTTGGACCCATATGAATATGAATTGGGACCAAAAATATGCGTGCGTGCGTGTGAGATAGTGCATGAAATGCCACCCTACTTTCGGAGGTGGGAGTGCAGTTGACCCACCAAGGTGTGCACGTGCCATCATGAAGGCCACCCGACAGCAACCCCAAATTCACAGTGCCTACTCCTCTTTTCTCCTCTCCTCTCACCTCCACTGTTCGCCTCTTCTCGTTCTCCATTTTTCTCCTCTCCTCTTTACTCATCTGGTCTCCTCGGTTCTCCTCCCTTCTCGTCTACGGTCTTCTTCACTCCTCTCCAGATTTGTTCAACGACTATCGCTGGATGAGATCCAAGAGGCGTGCTCTTCACGCTGTCTTCCCACCCGTTCTGACATTAGTTTATCTTGTCTTGTGAAAACTCTTCTATAGCCTAAACTCAACTCACCTCTCTCGCTCTATTGCTCTCTCTCCCTCTCCCTCTCTCTCTCTCTCTCTCTCTCTCTCTCCCTCTCCCTCTCCCTCTCCCTCTCCCTCTCCCTCTCCCTCTCCCTCTCCCTCTCCCTCTCCCTCTCTCCCTCTCCATTCCCAGTTGGCTGGTTTTGTTACCGAGGCTTCCCATACACTAATTAGTCCAAGAAAATGGAGTTGTCTTAATTAATGTCATTGAAATAAACAATAGTCACTGTCTAGTGTCTACACACCCTTATGATAGCAAGCCCACCTCAAAATCCATTTTGGCAAAGAAAACCTGTTCACTCCCTCTTTTATAGAACAAACTGAAATGTATAAAAACATTTCGGCACACCAATGGAGAAATACGATTTGTAGTTGATTTTGTTTTGGTTGTATAAGGCCAAACCACTGCTACGAAACATGGGGTTGGCTCTTCCAACATAAGTTTATCTTCCAGACTGAGGAAGATGATAGTAGGCAATAAAAAGCTCCATGGACTCTACGAGCTGGTATCCTTCATCACTTTGCATGCAAGGCTGTCTATAGGGTACAACATAACGTATGGCTGCTTGTAGCATCAGTCTACGGACACCGGAAAATCAATCACCGGTCTTAACAAAATGCTAACCAACTTCCCTGGAGGGATAGTCAGTCAATCAATTATGAGTATGCTGAATCTATATTCTAAATATAAGGCCGTTCAGGTTCGCAGTCTTCTGTCACTCCTCTATGAGTCACGGCAATGTCCTTATATACCATAATGCTAGATCGAAAAGACTAAAGACAAGAGAAGGGATGAACAATTTAATGTTGGTGTCTAGCAGAGATTTGACACTTTATGGTATTTTTTGAGTCCACTGATGGGTGTCAACTGGCAAGTGTAATTGGTTATCATTGTATGTCGTACTAGAAATTGGGCTTAAAAATGACAGTAAGTCAATGGGCCCTTCCTTTATCACATTTCATAGGGTGTTTCCTATCCTTACAGATGGAGAGTTACAGAAGGTTATTCTGTTGCAGTCTGGTCTTGCTCAACAAACTACCGACATTGCAGTAACAGAATAAAAATCACAGATCCCGATCTGAATCACAGAACCACGGCTGTGTGTTTACACCAACCCTGTTTTTTCTTACCGATAGTCTAAGCCAAAGTTGGCGAGCAACAGGGGATGGGAAACCCAGAGAGTCTGTGATGAAACGTGTTGTCAGGAAATCAAGTCAACATGAACAATCATACATGGGAGTTTATACAGTAAAGCTCCGGCTTCCCAGCTTTTCCCAAGCTCTTCCGTCCTTTTTTTTTTCTCTCAAGGAAGTGCAGAGATCCGAAGTGACAGGTTTAACTACCAGGATCCAGAGACTGATAAACGCCATGCTAGATCAATAGACCATAACTCTTCTGGCGTTGTTAATTGATCCAGTCTCTGTTAACTAGTGCCAAACCTGCAATTTAGCTACAAATGAGATTGCGCACCATGTCTGGGAAAGCATTCAATGGTAATAAATCATTTGGATTCTGTGATACTTCCAGGCAGTTAGGGAGTCATTTGTACTTTTAGCGCAGGATATTCTCCACTGACCTGCCTTGATCTCACCAGGGAGGAATGCGCTGGCTAGTGCATGTGTGCCTGTGTGCTCTTGTCAGTAACCCCCGTCTATGTGTATGTGTGTGTGTGTGTGTGTGCGTGCGTGCGTGTGTGTGTTAACAGTGTGCTGTGGGAGCCCATGGGAGACGGCAAGCGTGTGATTTCATTGGTTGATAACCATGCATTACTGTGGGACCTGCAGGAGAGCTCAACACAGGCCACGGTAAGAGAGAGAAACACACACACACACACACACACACACACACACACACACACACACACACACACACACACACACACACACACACACACACACACACACACACACACACACACACACACACACACACACACACATCTAGCTCTATCACGCAGAAGCCAACTCATTATTTGATAACCA